>NC_079900.1:6143935-6443935 GCF_024868665.1 Triplophysa rosa | reverse complement strand
GTTGTGCCCAGTAGTGATCAGTTTGACCCGTGGAGGGTGGATGGGATAGTCAGGGGGACAACGGAACAGGAAGAGGAAGAAGCCACCCTCATAGGGTGTGTCAAAGGGGCCAGTGATAAGGGCGTGAATCTGTGGATGCAAGAGGAGGCGGGGCTTATTTCTCAAAGAAGGAATCTTTAAATGATCTGGACCATTTCAGCAGCAATAAATTACAAAAACATAATTAAACAAAGTACTGTGCCAAAAACGTATACATAGAGATGGTGCTAGACTAAGTTACTAAAGAAAAGCCACTTCACTAAAATTGTTATTGTGTTTAAAGTTGTTTTCCATATTGGTTTAACTACCTTTGTTTGGGGGATATACCATACAGTGATACTTTACCGTTGTGCATGTGCAATCAAAGATTTGTCATTGTTTGGTAAGAATATAACAATAGAAAGAAGGATGAAGGGAGCACACAAGAGAGGGAGATACGCTGAAATACCGCCATCCGTTCATGAAAACTTACCTTGGTCATATCATGAGGATCTGGAACCACAAACATACCTGGAGGAGGTTCCTTATAGATAGACATGATATCTCTGTATGAACAAAAAGAGGAGAATAGGAGTACAAAATGAATAAAAGCACGTCATTCAAGATGTGTAATAAACTGGATCAGTTTCCTCAAAGAACAAGAAGTGTCAGTATTCAGTAACACACACCCTGTGAATCACATCATGAGCAAGGAAGGCTGGGATTTAAGGGAAAGTTCAAGTAAAAATAAATATTTTGAGAAACATCTCTGGTTTTGTGTCCATACTATCAAAATATCTTCTCTCTGTAGAAACAAAAGTCAAGTCAATGTTTATTTATAAAGCACTTTTTTAAAAACAGCAAGTGTTTATCAAAGTGCTGTACATGCATAAAAGAATATAATTATCAAAAAAAGTCCCTGACACCGAAAAAAAGGCATATAAGTTTTGAATGACGTATTTTTAGGTGAACTTTAATGAGAGTCAAACTATAGGGAAGTACTTCCGTTTTCTGTATGGACACGTTTTCTTTAATAGTTCTCAACAGATATCTGTCAATGGACACAGGTTGAAGTCACTGTCCCAAATCTTGTGCCTTATAAAGTCAAATGTCACACCCGTAAGAAAAATTAGCCAAGGTTTTAATATAGTAAAATGTGTAGCCAACCATGTTTTTAGGCAGGTTATCAGTGTGAATTTGTGGTTAGGCTACTATACTATTATCCTAAGGAAATTTAGGTCATATGCAGGTATACATTTGGTTGGAGATGTTTGTTCACCTCTGCATGCCAAAGCAGACCAACCAGCACAGGCTGCCTTACACCATATGTTTAAACCTAAAAGTTAACCAAAGACGCAAACAGCGCGTGATAAAAACAAATACATTGCCGTTCACTTGAAATACCTTTTTATCCGCAGAATGCATTGTTGAGACGCTTTCTCGTTGTCCCAGTCCGTGCTTAGCGTGGGGTCCCAAGAGGTCGCGTGAATTTGGGAAAGGAGGCCTGCTCCGGCCAGATTCGGCGCGCCGCCCGGAACACCAATACCGGGCGGCAGAGATGGATGAACGGCCGCGGGAACGGCGGAGTCGACGGCGTGGCTCAAAACACCGAGTGCGCTCTCCACAGCAGGATTTATGGTATGCGCGATCCCGGGGGGAACCACAGCCAGGCCGGTTTCTGCGGCTTGTGCTGGAGGCGGCGAGGATGACGAATGCCCCGGTATGGAATTACCCAAACTCGGCGACATCAACTGGGTGCCGTGGCCCTGAGTCGTTCCCACGGAACCGTTGGCTTCCTCTCCGATGCTGTCCGCCATCGATTCGCGGAAGAAACTGAAGCTAAAGACCAGCTGTCAGATAAACCAGTTTCTTGTACAGGCAAGAGTAGAAGGGCAGGAAGAGAGAAACAACTCCTACATAACGTTACTCTCCCTTTTTCCTCTTCCAACCACGATTAGATAACCTGTGTCGAAATCAGCGCCGATGTTATTGTCTTAACTGAAGTGAAAACTTAGCCTAGAAAAGCATTTGACATGCACAGAAATGAGTAAAGAAGTCTATGGTATACACGCACGTAAACGTAGTTTCTCCCGTTTCGGTCAGGCCTGTTTAGCATTGTTGTTTCATTTTGTGCACTTCCTGCTCCTCTGGGAGCAAACACTGCCGTCTAGCGGTGCTCTTCTGGAGGTGTGTCAGGGAAAAAGAGCGAGCAAGTAGTTTATTTTTATTTTTATTTTTTATTATGCTTCAAAAACAATTACAATAAGGCATTTAAATTTTACAATACAATTTCTAAGGAAAACTGAGCACAAACAAAACAAAAAAGAAACTGCATTTAGAAATATACCCATCCAATTACAGAGTGAAAGATAAATAAATAAAATAAAAAAAACTATTAACCTACATAACATCAGGGTCTTCTAAAAGCTCAAATTCTTCAATAGTTTTCTTCCAACTTTCGATTTAATTTTACTTAAAGATTTACAGTAAATCCAAAATTCTTTTTGAAAAATCAAAAACAATGGTTTCGTTTTAAGGCACTTACAGAGCGAGCAAGTAGTGGTCGCTGCAGCCCGGAGAAAGGCAGGTGGGAGGAGTTAACGCCACAAACTGCAAGTAGGCGGAGCTTAGGCCGCAAGTACAGTAGGCTGCTGCAGCCGATGGGGCGAGTGGAGCTCCACTCTCGAACAGGAAATACGTCACCTCCACTCAATAATAAAGAAGGGGGAAAATGGCGTCGCTGAGCTCTCCGAAATCCGAATTTTAACTCGGGTAATCCCTACACTACTTGCAGACTGACGCTGTCTTAACGTGCAATGCAAGCACAACGCATATGGCTTCCGTGAAATTACTCAAAAAGGATGAATAAACAAGATGAATTTACATATTTTTGACGATCAATATTGATGTCTCGCCAATGTTAGCTGATGTTGCATGCATTTCTTTAAAATACAGGTTTAGAAAATCCGATTTTTTAATATAATCCACCGAATTACTGAAAACCCTGATGTTACACACCCCGGTGCCGTAGGTGGCGATATACACCTTAACATGTTGGTTGCGACCCGCCATTAAAAAGAAAGAAGGAGGAGAAGAACGTTCGTTGATGGTTATTTACTGTTACTTGCAGTTGATGTGTTTTGTAAATATAGTTTGTGTTTTTTACTCAAAATAATTAAAACTTAATTTGTGGAAATTATTCAACATTTTACTGTGGCTGTTTTGTATGTTATTTTGCTTTAAATATACAATTCCTACATTATTTGTGTACTACAACACACGACATTAAATAAACCAATCAATATCCTCTGGAGGTTTGTACAGCACGCTTGCGGCTTAAGTCCCACCCACTTGCGGTTGACCCGCCCATCTGCACCTTGCTTCGACCTCTGTTTTTACCCAACTCAGCTGGTGTGTGCAATAGTGTGTGATTGGATAGCTCAGAAATTCCCTTACAGCACACCAAAACTACACCCCCATTAAGGGTCCTTACAAAAAAATTTAACGGTAATGTTAACCATTATTTTGGGACAGGTCTGTTTTTATTTATTTTTCCTCAGTTTAATTTCATTTTTTATTTATTTTATGCGTGTTGTTGTGTATTGCATTGACTACATGGATGTATGTATATGCATGAAATGTTTTAAACCAGACATCATTAATGGCTGTGAAAATGTTGCTTATTATTAATTGCACGTATTTAATAAGACCTTACTGTAGATCGTTTCCAATATTCCTTTCTACCAGTCTACAATATCCCATGAATACCAAGTGTTTTAAAGCTAATGGGCACAGCCCTCATTTAAATAAACTATGAAGTTCACATTTGAACATTAAAAGGGGCTTCTCAGATGTGTCTTTGCCGTAAAGTATTTATTGTAGACTATTTTGTACTTCAGGTGTCAGGTTCAACATGGTGTATTGTCAGTAGTATCATAGTGACCCCTAGTGGATGAGATACACAACCTAAAGAGCAGATGATGTCCACAATGAAATGAAAGCTAAATCCTAAATAAAGCTAAATAAAAGTACATTAGAGCTGGACCAGAAACCACACTAAAACTCCAGCAACTTGATATTTCATTGCTTGTCAATACCAGGTTTGACACTACACCAGAGATGTCTTGAGCTGATACTCAATAAAAGCCTTTTATTTACTGCTGAGATGATGAACAAACACGAAACGGACCAAACAGATTTCAAGTTTTTATTCTGATGGTCTGTGAAGAGTTCTTACATAAAACTTTCAGAAAAAGAAAAATGGTACTGGGAAACATAAAACGGGATAATTTTGTTGGAATGGCATCGCCATGGTCTAAGCTGTGTGTAGAGTTCCAATCTCCAGAAGTTAGTTGACTGTGTGTGAGAGAGAAGATAGCTAAAATTCACATGGCGAACAGGATGAGGAACGCCACCATCAGACAGAACAGACCCATGGCCTCAGACAAAGCGAAGCCCAAAATGGCGTAGGAGAAGAGCTGCTGTTTCAGAGAAGGGTTCCTGGAAAGGAAAGGAAGTTAGCCATAAACTAAAACAAAAAAAGAAACATTTCATCCTAAAGCTTATTCAGTCAGTCTAAAGCACCTTGACTGTCTTCTGCATTTTTCTTACAACCAAATAAAAATGCTTGGATTGAGGTCAACAATATAAAAATCAACTTGCAAAGTCAAGATATAAATAAATCATATTGATCCAAGACATGTAAGATGCAGGGACTCCTCAGGTACCCAACGGTACTTGTATTTTGTATCCCTAAAAATAAATGTCTGGCATCTGTACCAGCTGCTATCATTGTATATTGAGTTAAGTAAACTGACCCTGAGATACTATAGTTTCTTATATGAAAGAACAAGAATGAACCTTGAACTAGAAATTACCTGGCATAGCCGATAATGAGACTGCCGAACACCGTTCCGATTCCAGCTCCTGATCCGGCCACACCCACCGTGGCAGCACCAGCACCAATGAACTTGGCTGCTGTGTCAATGTCTCTGGATACAGCACTGGTCTGGAACCCCCGGGCTATATTAAGAAGGGATGCCTCGCTGACTGGCAATAGAGCTGTCTGAAAGGGAGAAAAAAAATAGGCATGGAATCATAACTCCATCAAAGACATCATAGATTACCATAACTTACATTTCCAATGTGTCAGTTTAGCATTATTGCCTATATATAAAAAACAAAATTGCAAGAATCAGAAACACAAGAGCTACTCATGAGCATGGCATGTTTTTACCTGCTCACTTCTTGCTTCAGGTCTGTTGAACAAAGACACTGAAACAGGCCGCGCCAGAACCCTGGAGCCGCCGCGGAGCTGGAAGAAGAAAAGCATCTCTTAGAAAAAAAACTACAAAACCATGCATATTTATTACTAAAACTATTTTGACTTCACTTAAGATTTGAAAATAAGCATTCTTGTGTGTGTGTGTGTGTGTGTGTGTGTGTGTGTGTGTGTGTGTGTGTGTGTGTGTGTGTGAAGCATTTAAATGCAAGTCTAATTCAGTGCACACTTTAATTTTCATTGGAGTCAGACATTATTCTGAAATGCCATCTTTTAAATCTAAGTCAAGACAAAAAGGCACTTTAAAAGAATGGGCTTTCTGAGACCATCACTAAAATGTGACAAATACTAGTGAATACATACCACAGCAGGTGAGGTGACAAACTTAGCACAGGCATACATGTTTGAAGCCTGTGAAGAAGAGAAATGATGGACAGGTGTAAGGCAAAGAAGTCATAACACAGAACAACCTTCAAGCATGGAAATAGATTTCATACCATTAAAGATCACAAGTATTGGAGACAGTACGCAACAAACCCTTGATGTTGTTGCATTTTTGCTTACTGACTGGAAATTCACTTAGTTAAATCAGTTATTTCCACTTGATTAAAACTAAATCGTCCTTATAAATCATTTTCCATCCCCAGGTTAATCAAACCCTGCATATAACTCTTCTGTGGAACACAAAAATGAGAAATGTCTCAGTGGTTTTGTGTCCATAGAATGGAAGTCAATGGAAGGCAATGATGTTTGGCAACCAACTTTCTTAAAAATATCTTTTGGGTTCTGCAGTAGTAGTCTTCATACAGGTTGTCAGGTGAGTACATGATGGTGTTTTAATTTCGTAACTCAAATAGAACAGTACATAATAGGATTTTCCCAAGTGATAAATCGTCTCAGACAGAGTGTCTGTAAGAGGGACAGCATCAACAAAGCTGTCCAGTCATGAACTCTGTAAGACAATTTATTAGACAAAACTGAAAAAACTCGGAATACTTTGTGGGAGCGGAAGTCAAGTAGACACCCTATATTACAGGTCACCCTTTACACAGAAGTCTGAACAGCCTGCCTGATCTATGCTGCTTTTAAACACATTGGGGGGTTAAAAAAGCGACTCTGGAAACATTTAGACAGCACTTTAACTTGTTTTATGCCTAATGTGCGTTTATTATAGCACAATAGCCTCCCATTGCATTGGGGCTTGCGCCTATTGAAGGTCACCTATGGCACTTTGATCGTTACTTTTAACTTGGAAGTATAAACTGCTCAAGCGTTGTTGTGAAACAAAATGCAGAAAACAGGCAAAACGTGTGCCTTAAAAATTAAGACACAGGCTAAAGAAGTTAAAGGGAGCGCTCAGGCTGCTTTGGGCCCAGCGCGAGTCAGACATTTTGCAAGTGTCAAAGACAGGTTGTGAGAAAAGTAAAATAAAACCCCTGTGAATATGAAAAGCAACGACACACCGCAAAGATAAGTGCCACATAAGCCATTACATGTTCATTTACCCTTTCAGAGCCTTGAAACGTGATATTGGACGGAGTCATTCATTCATTCATTTGCAATGACTTTGACAAGCGGCTAGCAGAGCTTTAGCAGTGCGCTTTTCTACCACTCACGACTCGCAAACACATGAACCTAGCCAGTAACTTCTGCGCACGTTCCTAACTTTTAAAATCATCTGATTGCTTCTCATGTGTCTCAAAAAATGAGTGCAAAATAAACGTGACTTACCTATCGGACACAGCACACAACGGCCTAGGTATAGGAAACAAGCTGGAAGCAATGAGTACGGCGCCGAAATCTGTCACCTTGTAATTTATAAGCTTTGGAAGTACGTCCTCAATCCTGATTGGGTAGGTGGTCTCGGTTTCCGAATCTGATTGGCTGCCAGACATGTCAGAAATGAAACATATCCAATCAGATGCGTTGTCAAGAAGGCGGCCTCTCAATGATTGGCGTAAACGGTTAAAGGAAGAAAGCCACGAAACGCATCCCGTGTCCCCTCTGTCTATTGGAAGTTTCGGATGAAAAACCCGCCTATCAGGAAATAGTTGAGAGGAAGAGTGTTGTGCCTAGAAGGGATACAGCTAAGGCCGGAAGTGGTGCAAAATGTCGCCAAATAAATTACAATAAATAACATTAGCTAACGCCTACACCTACACCTACCCCAACCCTAAACCTAACCATATAATTATAAAAAAATATTAACCATCTGTTGTAAGCGTGACAAAAACTATGCGGTTTTGAAGTGCGCATGCCCAATGGATGTAGCTGTATCCCATCTAGCCAAAACCAAGGAAGGGGCAAAGGTGCCATTCGGAAGTAATCCAAAGATTTCATGAAATTTCCTCAGACATAGATTTAAAATGGATTGTAACGAGTGTACCTTTTGTAAAGCAGACATAGAGTCATTGGAACATTTGTTTTATTTATGCAAATTCTCTAAAAAAAACTCTGGGATGACCTCTATGCATGGTTGAGTTTGAAATATGTAATACCTGACTTTGATTTTAAAACTGTAAAATATTTGTCCTTTTGTCGGAATTGTGATGTGGAATTTTTGGTTAATAATATTGTAATCTTGGCCAATTACTTTATTCATAAATGCAGATTCTTTAATAACCTCCCTACGTTTTTGCTTTTTCAGAAAGATTTAATGATCTTCAAATCCTTAAAACTTGTGCATCATAAAAAATCCCTCAAACTATGTAATCTTTTGAAAGTATTTTCGGATGATTAAGCCCCTTATTGCATTTCTGTATTTGTTTTAGCCTATTTATTTAATATTATTATTAATATTTGTTTATGCGTAATTCTTTCTAATTTGTTTTATTTTGTTTATTTTTGTTATGTTGCTATGTGGATGTTATTAAGATTTTTCTTGTTGTTTATTTGGTATTTTGTATCTTGTTAAGCAATAATAAAAAAAAGATTTCATGAAATTGCAACAGCGGTTTTAGATCTCTAGAGGGCGACATGAACACTCTTTTTGTGTTTGAATCTTGAAGGAGATACAAACGAATATTTTGCAAAAACCTATATACATTTAATTTGGAATATGTAAATGTTGACAATTTTAGAAAAAAAAGAATCCTGCAGATTCTCTAAAGAAACATATTAGTGACACAGATTTATAAATCACATTATAAGATGTAAGCCAACTTTACATTTTATAAATATAAGCAACATTGAACTAATCCAAAAATTCATAGAGATGAGTTCACTACCACCAGGAATGTATTCTATTCCAATTTCCATCAGAAAAAAATTAGCATAGTTAGTCTATGCATATGTACCATGTGTTAGAATCTCTTGTCATGTGTCTTATCAGTATTTATTCAGTATATCAGAAAGCATATTTAGTGGTTGAGTATTGAATACTTATGTCTAATGTATGAACTTCAGTTTTCTTTAGACTCTGTGTGTCTATATCATTTTAACTACCTGTCTGAACAAGACCTTTTATGGATTACGGGCATGATAAATCAAACCTAAATCTTTCTTGACTACCCTTAAATCTCAGAGTTGGGGAAAAATATTCCCCTATTTTTTTTTTAAATCTGGAACTACTCTAAAGGCTGTAATGTGAATTCTTGGAAACATGCCATCAGAAATAAGTTTGCAGTACACAATAACATGAATTAGAACTGATTTATAATGATGAATGGGTAACTTTCATCAAAAGTTTTTGTAATTTGTTATAGGTATTAGGCTGCTATAGGAACAGCTAACATGAACTAACAATGAGCCATTAAATTATTCTCTGATTTTATTCATCTTTGTGCAAACAGAGTTATTCAGTTATTCAAATACTGAAGAAGTATTGTTCACTGCTAGTTAATGTTAGCTAATGTATTACAATGTTAACAAATACAACCTTATAGTAATGTGTTGTAGATGAATGATTAACTATTTAAATTTTCTATTTTATTTTTCATCATTAATGAATACATCTTTCATGAATACTTGTATTTTGTGCAAATGATTATGCAAAGTAGTAGTTTTATTGCTGCCATCCTGTTTTAATCTCTGCTATAGCTGACAAGTTCATTGCATTTTATAAAGCTTTGTATTTACATATTTACCCTCTCAGGATTCAAACAGAACACTTTTCCATAAAAAGAAACTGTTTAAGCATCAGCAAACTGTTAAGGAAAAAAATAAAATAAACCAGTTTTAAAAACTAAATACTCCAAAAACAACCATTCTAAGAGTTTAGACGCACTCCATCCCAGCAGGAGGTAAATTTGATGAGCTTTAGGGATGACAGGGGCAATAAATTACGAAAACTTTACAAGCTATTGCTGCCAAGGTTTTCCACAAAGAACTGCAACTGAAGCAAAGACATAGAGTTATGCTCAAGATATGCTACTGGATATATTAAGAATGACATCCATAGCGATTGTAATGCTTCACGGACGTCAAGAGTTTAAACAACACTACATTTACACTGCAAGTCTCACAATCGGAATAACACCAGGTCAGAATAGTTTTTAAAAAATGTGAATCCCTAAAAATGCACATACCGCATGCCAAATATTGTTATGTACTGATTGTATGTATTGATACTTTCATGTATTATTTTTTCTCTAGTTTTGTCAGAGACAAATTAGTTTTTATTTTTAGATAAATTCCCTACTTCTGCCAGTAAGGGGCGCCTGCATAACAATCTATGATTGTTGGGGGCTGTAGCAGCCTTCACAAATCACGTGGTATTTTGACAGCTATTGTGGATCACACAATCAGACAATGTGGGTGGGAATTGAGTTTGAGGAAATGTGCTGCTGACACAAATGTTGATAGACTGATGTCAGAAAAGGGAATGACTTAGATCTCAGACTATATTGTTTTTGAAGAAGGGACTGAGTTTCTGATTACATTTACTATACTATAAATCATATATGGTGAGGTATTTTGGATTTGGTGCTCATTTTAGGAGATTATTATTAATAACATTAATTGTATAGACTGTTAAAAGTTTCAAACTAGTGAGTTTGTATGGATCTGTTTATAAATAACAGCTGAAGCCCGCAGGACATTCCAGTAAACCACAAGGAGAAAAGGTGGGCTCTTCAATGGGTGTCAAGTTGCCCTCAGCCCACCCTGGATGAGATTTATATAGAGCTGCTGAGTTAAAGAGCCTCTTGCTGGTCACCTTTGCTAAAAAGCTGAAGCAGCACAGCAGAAGTTACATAATAGAAACCTTACATGCATCTCTAAAATGCATTTATATTGTACTTTGGAACAAACAAACCGTTGAAATGGCTTTCCTTCAAATTTTTTGTGTAACGGTTTATTTTGTCTAAAGTTATGAGTAAAACATAATTAAATATACTAAATATTAAAATATATGTGCACAGTAAATACCTACACAACGCTGTTATCTGTAGACTACTAACAAGCACAAAATGAACACTTTTTTGACCTAAATTAAATAAAATATTACATGAATATTAATTAAAAGTGGTATTTTACTGTCTAACCTCTGTAGTCACTCTTGAGGCATTAACCTAATAAAGCATTAGTTAGAAAGAATGAGGCTGATTTCCATTCATAGCTTCTACTTTGTCTTCCCCGAGTGTCTGTTTCGGCTGTTATCGACCAACAACGCTGGCAATCCCTCATTGCACATAGTGGATGTGTGCACAATGACAACGGCACCGCTTGCATTAAATGTAGAGTCAAACACTTTAAATATTGTTTATTATGAATGCAATACAACCATCATGAATTCTTCATTTTATAAACCTCTATAAACAAAAAATTCTAAATATTCTATCATATATATTTTAACCAAATTAATACAATAAATAATTGTTCATATGTTACAGTTTTTTTCTTTCTGTTAATGAAAAGGTTTTACGTTGAATTATCTTAAACGTAATTATAAAATATCAGTCCCAACAGTGTTCTTGTTTTACAGTGTGTTCTTGTTGTATCATGTCTGCACTTTGGTATTGCGAGTAAATGTGCTTTGCTATTATCCAAATATAAAATATTACAATAGAGAAACAGTAGGAAAATGATTAAACTTGCTAAATGTGGAACATTCACTCCACCAGGTCAAAGTGCAATTTTTCCCATTACACCTCAGGAGCCCAAGGCACAGATGGATTATGGTGGCTATAGAAATGGGATGGTAGTGGTTGGGTGAACAGTGATAATTGCAAATTGGGCGTGAATAATTTATACACTGTATCACAGCACTCATTATCAATCCACCTGTCTTGACATATTTTATGAAAAAAAGTATTTTTCCTGCATGCCAATAAATTTCGGCGTGTTAAATGATCTTAAGAATGACAGTTAATGGAGTACAGCATAGGGTTTAATAAAACTCATCCATTTTTAAATTTTTGTGCTAATCTGTACCCTGCACAATATTCTACTATTATAGGGCCTGCTTGACCGTTTGTCACAGAAATTGCAGAAACTAGTCTAATGGTACTTTGTACGACATGCACCATTTTGCTTATATTCGCTCTTGTGCTATACCCAGTATCCTCTGAAGCAAGTGCGAAATCAATAGGCTCTTAACAGGCCAGCAAGGCTTATTTCCCTACCTCACCCTTGACAAACGAGGCAATGTACTAATTGATCACCTCAGCCTTCACTATGTTCTTTGCGTAGTACCATGTGTAAAACGTTTTTTAACATGGACTGTGAGCATGTACGGTTGATCGCTACATCTGATGCATCGAGCCAGCTTTTAACACACCCAATGATGGCCATGAATCATCTTCATTAGCCAAACTGTCGATACTCAAGAGAGTATATGGAAGGCAGATCATTATGACAGAGTAGACGGTGAAGGAGTGATGCAAGAGCTAATTTAAGCACAATGCTTTGCATGTCACGTAAATCTTTCACAGTCATGTGACAAACGAATGTGACAGAATAGATATGATTTATGTAGAGTTTGCTAAGGGTGCATAAAAGTTCTGCTAAGAAAAACATCAGTCATTTAGGTTTCCTATAATGTAATACATAACTTAATCATTGATAACATTACAGCTAAATAAAAGAGAACAGATTTCATTTCTATAGTCTTTATATAAAGACTCGGGCATATCAAAGGAAATTTCGCAAACAGAATTCCCTTTATACAGGATATCATGGAAAAAAGAAAAGTGTTATGTCGTACATATGTTTATGCTAAAAGGATAGTTCACCCCAAAATAAAAATTCTGTCATCATGCAGAACACAAATGAAAATATTTTGAAGAATGTTGGTAACGGGCAGAATGAGAGAGAGAGAGAGAGAGAGAGAGAGAGAGAAAGAGAGATGGGGGAGGGAGACACATGGTTATAGCTCTTGTAGGGGGACGTGCACAGATATTTTGAGGGACATGGGCTCAAGTGGAAAAAAGGGCACTTCTCATATTTGTTTTATTTTTTTCCAAACAAAATGTTAAATATATTAAATATATTAAAATCCCTCACACTCACACAATTGTTTCATGTTGTTTCATTTTCCAACAATGACTACAAAATAATCAGTTCACATAGAGACCATTGTCTTCCTTAGAATTCACTAATTTTATCACAAGAACAGGCAACAACAAAGGAAACTAAGCCACAATGTGTATGTTTTCTATGCTAAAGTTTCAACTATATATATAGAATAAATGACTGCATGGGAAAAGGACATATTTTCACTAATAATTTGTTTATTTTGCACAAGCCAATAAACAGTTTTAATTATTTTGGTGTTATTGGGACACCAACAATGACCTTCACACTAAACTGAAAAAGGCAGTTTGTCATTTTTCATGACAAAAACCTGCAAAATTAATTAAAACACACTGCAAAAAATGATTGACAAAATACACAAATACAGCAGCTTAATTAATTATTATTATTAATAATATTATTATTGTTGTTATAATTACACTTACTGTACCACGCACACACACACTGATGGTGACAAGAACTTTGTTTCACATTTGAGGGAGGGCTGCTTAGATCTATCAGCATACACAACATATAAAATGGATAGTTATTAGATGAGGAGTCTGACATCAAACTTATCAAGTTATTGTTTAAGGCGGGACACTTAATGTACTGTTCAATTTTGATATGTTGGTCTATTTTGCTTTCATGTCTTTTGCTCTAATGGAAAGGAAATATCCAAAATACACATTAAGGTGTTTGTTTTAAGCCTTCTATACCCTCGTCTGTTTGCTTCTGTAGATTTCTTCTAAATTAACCCAAAACAAGCTGCATGTATATCTGACTATTTAAACATAACATTTCAAGGGAAAATACTCTTGATGCAAGTCATATTAACTAATAACCGGTGATATGCTTTAGTTTTTTTATCCCATTCATCTGCATTGCCTGCAAGTTAGCACATTTTAATTACTTAATGCCTACATATCAAGGAGACGATTCTGTTATTAATTATACTGTATTCAGCTGTCGTTACTTCATTTAGTTAGCATGTAAGTTAATGATATACTGCTTTAGAGAAACTTTAGCTAACTCAGCTCATAAGTGATGGATGTTAGCAAAACAATATTTGCGGTTTGTCTTTTGGATAATTAGCTGTGAATTCGAGGCTCATGTAGCTAGTCTGTTATCACCACTCACCTCCACGCCAAGACAAACGCTACTGCAAAGGAGGGAGGGCTTCACTTCTGCGGCTCTCTGCCTGTTTTGCCAAACGTGCTGCACACACGTGTGCTGCGCGTGCGCGTGCCCGCTATGCGCTGCTGCGCGCCTGCGTGGAGACGCGGATGGAAGAAAGGCATCGGAACTCTCAACATTTCCCGACCTGACCTGAGATGTTCTATTTGTTTGACAGGGAAAGCTGTGCGCGAACAGAAACACATACGCTCGCACAAACACATATATTCATTTATTTAAAAAAATCCCAGAAAAAAGGGCACTTTCTCTCGAGGAAGAAAAAAGGCCTGGGCTCAAGCCCCCCCTCTGCACTTGCCTGCTCTTGTAAATAAGGCTCATCACTTCTTTTTGATATTGATTACACACACACTCACAATTTTGACCATGTAAATATAAAATAAACTAATTTAGGCTACGATTTAATATCTAATAGCGAAGTTGATACATAGTCGTTGCCATTTTAAACCGCCCGCACTGTTCAGGAAATAATCACCCGCTTGATGATAGCGCAATAATACAGCACAAAAAACACATAATCAATAAAACATCTGCCTTTCTGTCCCCTCCCAACCATCCCCCACAAACCCTTCCTTACAGACAACAGCTTCATCCCTGTCTGCGTAGTGAGCAATGCTTGCCCGAGGAGCTGCTGTTTTTTTATGGGTTGAAAGGGATGTGAAGAGCCTGAGCAGTCTTTCAAAGTATTATTACACTCCTGGGCTGCACACTGCCCGCTTGGCCCCCTTGCTGAGGTCGTGTAAGATGGATGGCTTACTGGAGCGGCAATTAATAATGTTTTTACAAGAGCAATGGAGGCGTGTGCGAGCCATGGACGGATTGGGCAGAGTATTGAAATGTGCAGGTGAATTGATTGGCCCATCGGATTTCCTGTAGAAATCATTTGGATTAATTGAAAGCACAGGAAGGGAGGGGGAAGGTGCGGTGGCGTATTGATTTATAGGTCTCACTCAGAAGAAGAGAAAATGGCCACCTCGCTGCTGGGGACATGATGAGGTGGCTTCAGGCTGGATGTCAATCAAACATACATACTGGTGATATGTTAGACCCATCAATAGACACGAGGTATCTTGTATTCTGAGATACAAAAAAGATCAAAAGAAAAGATTATAGGAATATACATACATCTCATCTCGCTTCTTTTTTCTTTTTCCTGTTTTCAGTATTTTCCTCTATTTATATATTTTTTTATTTTTTAAGTTCAGTTTTAGTTTCTTTGATATGTGCCATAGTCATGTGGTGATTGAGAGTAACTGAAACGTTTTTGGTGAGTCACTCAATACCGCCCCCTGTGGTGTCTGTCTGCTAAAAAAATTGATGTTGGTCAATATATTGTTGTACTTACCGTCTCTGTCACAGCTTCCAAAATCAAGCACGGTTCATTGTAGGCAACAAGAAACTTAGAAACAATGAAGAGAACGATTTATTTTTAATATCTGTTTGTATTTTATATTAGAATGTATTTTGTAAAGAGTTTGAATCTGTGGGATAATGAAAAATCAGGCTAAATCAAATTCAGATAATCTGTATTTCTGAGTGGGCCAATAAGTGAATAATGCTTAAACCAGATTAGACTGAAATTGGGGAGATATTGAGAGCTTTGGTTCTCAATATAACTTGCACTTGTTTTGATTCATGCTATTTAATGAGTTATAACCACTTGGATGGTGGATTTATGTCCTTGCAGTTTCTTATTATTATAATTAATTAATGAATGTATTTATTAATTTATTATTAAGTTATTCATTTAAATTTAAATGCTTTATAGCTACTTTAGTGTAAGCACCAACAAGAATCAAGTGCAAATTACCAGTTATCTTTTAAATCTAAAACACATTCAGCAGAGGTGGACAGTTCTTAAGTATTTTTACTCTACCTTTCAGGTATCTGTACTTTATCCGAGTGTTTTACTTTGGAAAATTGTACTTTATTACACTGTAAAGCAAAATATCATACTTTTTACAATACTATTTAAGTATTTTTACTCAAACATTGATTAAGAAAGTACTATAGAGTTAGGTGTACAGCATTACAGTAACATGAGTGTAAAAATTTTATTGCCGTCTCTGCTCACAGACAAAGTGATGATGAAAGTTAAAGAATAAACGACAGTGGCACCAGCTTTAGTATATGATCTAATGTCTGCTCACTAATTTATTGCTCCTGTTGCTTTGGAGATAAAAATGTTCCATTGCCATTTTGAGCATGAAAATCAACAAAGAAACATCATTTTTGCTTTGCTTTCCTTTTCTTTACATAGGGGAAGCATTGCTTTCCAAGGAACCAACAACAAACAATCTTTTGGATTACAAGACATACTATATCTAATAATACATGATCGTATGACATTTTTATGTGATCTTTTTATAAAAATTGCAAATGACAGTTCTTTTGTGTTTACAGAAATGATTAACGTGTATGTTGTATCTTGCGATATGAAGTGAAAGTGACCTATTAGTCAGATATGGTGACCCATACCCGAAATATGACCTCTGCATTTAACCCATCCAGAGAGTAGTGAACACACGCACAGCAAGTGGTGAACACAGGTACACCCGGAGCAGTGGGCAGCTATCACTGCAGCGCCCGGGGAGCAAGTAGGGATAAGGTGCCTTGCTCAAGGGCACCTCAGTCGTTACCCGCCGGCCCGAGTCCGACTCTCTAACCATTAGGTCACGACTGCCCCACGATATGCTTTATTACGCACCTTCTTTTTTGTAATCTTACACTTTCATGCAAAAATGTTTTTATTTGTTTTATTAGTACTTTCCTCCAATAACTTATACTGCATGCACTATGACACAAACTCACTCACACACACATTACATGATACATCAGTTTGTTGGCATCTATTTCCCTGCTTTTCCCAGTAAGTTTGTGAGCAGAGGGATGTGATGCCCGGAGGCAGACCTTGGTTATGGCCAGCTGCCTGTCTGTAAAGAAGGTGGGCGACGCTGAAGCAGGCAGGAGCGCTGCTCTCTGGTTACAGTACCTGTCTATAAAAACCGTTCCCGTGTCTCGCATCCCTCTCCTTCCAGACCCCCCAGTGTTTCCCCCAAATAGCACCAACAATGAAAGCCATGTCTTGGGTTGCAGTCCCCACAAACCTTCCCTGTTTATGAGGGCTCGTTTGATGTCTGCGCCTGTTTAAGGGCGCTCTGTCCCTAATACGGGTGCCATGTGCCTGGGTGGTACATGGAAATTTGTGCAGAGAAGCTTAAAATCACAGGAGAGCATTTTAGACATAGCCTATCAATCAAGACAGTCGTTACCTTTTCTAATGTATGTTACTTCTAATGTATCTAATAATATTCATTTATATGCACAATTATATGCATTAGAAGTGAACTATGAATACAGATTTCACTTCAGTACTCCCCATATCTATGTCTATGTATCTAATGCTGTCATATAACCGACACTATATCATATACGGCTCTTTAACAGAGGCTGAAAGGCTAGGCAGTGCCCTGTAATCACAGATTCATGTTAGACTCCCAAAGATCATCCTAATGCACCCACCGCACCAACTCTTGTCCTGTTAAAATATCTCACATTCCCCATGACATTCAAGAGGCTTCTGAAGGACTACGAGCCAGTGGAATTAAAGCCGGGGCTCTTGTGTAGCTCCAGTGAAGGCGGTTTATTGCGGATTTCTTTACTGCACACTGGTGCACACCTTTTTTACTGCACACAGAGAAGGCTTAACGGTTGGGGAATGAGTAATAAGTGGAATGTGAATGATGCAGGTTCGCCTGAATGAGCTCCCTCTGATGCTGTTTACAAGAAATAAGGCTTTTTAAGACTCTTCCCCAACCGCAAAGAGTGAGACTGCCCCTTGCTTAATTACTGTCAGGGTTTTAGTATAAAGTCCAATCAAGTTTCACTTTAATTATGCTTGTTTTATTTGGACTGTTTTAAAAAAAACATATCTTGTAATTGTATTTATCTTCATAGTTAGTTGGCCCTCTAAATGTACACATTCATTCACTCTTTACAAAACTAGTGGGGACTAAGAAATGGATGTTTTGTATATTTATTATTTATTTTAGTTTTATATTCATCCCTTCAGTTTAGACGGCAAGCTTACAAATAAGTTATTATTTGTTTAGATTTATTTTAATAAATAGTAATATTTGTGTATTAGTAGAGAAGTATGTTAAGATAAATGCTGTAATTCAAGAAGCATTAATGGAAACAATCATTTATCAACCTTATTCAGTGAATATTGATTGTGTTTCCTAATCATTAATTCATTGTAATTGTCAGTTCTCTAAAATATAGAGTAGCTGAAAAAGCAATAATTATGTGGTCTGATATGGTGTCAGTAAAGCGGCTCTGGCGGTTCTGTTATTGACCGTTAGATGGCGATAGAGACAGCAAACATAATTGAGAGGACTTGCTGAATTTAAAATTTTCAAAGCAAAAATAAATCACTAGACTTTGACTGATTTTTTACTCTGATTACTCTGGTTATTTGTACTATAAGGGGTTACCAGACTGTCATAATTGACTTGCCACATCAAAGTTATTTAACACAGTGCATGTGTTTTTTTGTGTTCTGTGTGAGTGGAGTTGTGTTTTATGTGGGTGTATATGAACATGTGTGTGCATGTCTGTATTCTGTGTGTGTTCGCTTTTGTTTGTTTTTACTTGTATAACTTTAATGTTTTGCTTATAGTCAATATGTTTCATGTACAGCTGCTTTGTAACAATGAAAATTGTAAAAAGCGCTACATAAATAAAGTTGAGTTGAGAGTTGAGTATTTGTTTATTGCTTTATTGGTTATTTACATTTGGAAATCTTATGTGAGCTTTACACTTTTTTTTTCACTTCCCTGCACTCCTATTACTAAAATTATGTTGGCATGCTTACAGTCACAAAGTAAAGGATCAATAGCAGAAAAGCTCCCATAAGGAAATTACTTTTAACATTACCTTTTAGACAGAAGTACCATGAGCTCAGAGGTTAATAAATGATGGTATACAGTAGGCCTATGCCTCTGTAAAAGATTAATTGAAAATGCTGAATGATAAAACTGATGAAAGTATGTAACCAATCAATGGTTTAGCAATCAGTAAAGCTGAAGTGGAATTGAGGGAACAGAGCTCATGCACCCAATGGCTTGGGTGAGGTTATGGAAGAGTTTTCACCATTTGCTTTCGTTAAAATATTTCAGAAAATATTTTTAAGCGTTCTATTCTATACACCTATCAAACTAAACAGACTTGATTAATCACATTATTACAAGATTCAGTCATTGTATTTTATAACTTAGATAATTATTTTTGCCATTGCTTAAATGTATTTTATGCAGTATTACTATAGCACTTAATTACAATCAGCACTGTCATTACAACATGTAGTTCATTATATATAATGTATACAAGCACTGAAGAATGATTTTAGATATATTGTATTCAGGATTTATAAATAAAGGGATTATAATTTAATTTCTTGACTTTTACAACGTTTAATAGAACACTCAATTTTTAACATTTTACTAAAGGTATTTTGCAGTCCTTTTAGCAATATGTATTGTTTACAGTAGCTATTTTGCTCTTAGGAACCTCCCTCTGATTTAAATATAAAAGAGATGTTTCACTCCTCCCTTTTATTTCTTTTGGCTGGTAAACAGCTTTTATATCAAATTTTCACAGCTGATAACAGTCAACTGGCTGACATTATACATCTTTTTTTCTCAGCAAGAATTCACAATTGTCTTACACTGATTATTTTCTAAGGTGTGGTTTATAACTGAATGTCAGGGAAAATGACATATACTATGGGAACCAGTCCGAAAAAAAACCCCGTAGCATTCAAATATAGTGTTGAACAATGTGCAAAATCTTTATTAGTCTACTTTTAACGCATTACTGAACTGGCATCTCCGCATGGAAACAGAGAAGCAGGACAGGACGCTTTCCGTTTTCTATCAATCATAAACTACATCTCTATATTTACTTACGTCATCACAAGATTGCTCATAATTTAGAATATGTATGTACAGTAATATATCCTAGGTACAGGGCATATATCATGTATTATATTACATTATTATTATATTATATTAGGCCTATCGCATATTAATTCCCCCCTGCTGCTTTGTTGCTGAAATAGGCTTGCGAAATAAATGTATTGTTTTTATGGATTCTGTCGAAGTCAACAAGTTAAGAGTTTAATTCTAACTACTATAAGACATTTGACTTTGCGAGTTGTTTTTGTTTTAGAAATAATTTATCTAGGCTGGAAATAAGTGTAGTTAAAAAAACATTTGATGCGATAATGTTCATGCAAACAGAAAAATTGATCAGTTATTAAGAAAGTATTCATGAAATAAAAGCATAATTTTACAGCCGCAGCGGAAGTAACGTCACCCTGCAGTGACGTATTTCCAATTCGTGTCAGAAAGGCCTTTTCAGCGTCAGTCCCAAATCTAGGTATTAAGGTAGAAATAATATAATTGTCAAAGGCGTGCACATGTCTGAAATGTTGCCCACGGAGTCAGATTACCAGTTGGCCGATTTAAATCAACCGCCACGCTTCATGCTGGTGAATGATTAAATCCCCTCCTCCTCTCAGTCGAGTCGGTCTTCTCCCACAGCACGTGTGACATGCGCTCACAGGAGTGATCCCGACTTTCCCGAAGTCACTCCATTGCTACTGTAAGTTAAATACCTATTGTAAATCATTAAGTTTGACAACAAACAATAATGTTTAGCATAATAAGACAAAGAACAAAATAATATTATAAATGCCAAACATGATCACAATTCAATTAGTATTACATTTTTTTTTGTTGCTTTCTAGGCAAGGGATTTTTGCTAATTTTTACCAAACAAATTCATCAATGTCTTTTAAATAATAAAATGTCTATTGTTTATTGTTGTTTGTCAAATATAAGATGCATGTTGTTCTTGGGCAATTTAAACTACACGCAATTATTTGAAGAGAAGATATCTTATTGAAACATAAGAAACATGCCAAAAATAATTTTATTTGCGTTATGATATTTTATGTGCTGCATGTTCACTGTAAAATGTAATTGCTGAACTTAATAAAAAAATAAGTATACTTAACTTATTTGTGTTAAGTTTGTTGACTTTATTCATTTAACTAAGTCGTTTCAACTTTTTTTCCACAAAACGTGATTAAACTCAATTTTTATTAAATTGGCTCAACTTAAAACGAAGTATTTCCAAACGCTGCGACTGCACATGCGCAGTGGTTCCTGTGTTTATCTATCTTATCTATCAGAGTCTGTGTTTATCTATCTTTTTTATTGTTTAATTGAAAAAATGTTCATTGTTTATATATAACGATCATATTAAACGAGTATTAGCGGTTATATAGTAATACATTTTATAGATTGCGTTGGATAGCGATTAGCAATGTAACACACCTGTTGAGCATCAACAGTAACAGTAACTAATGTGCAGTAAATTAGAGTAAATTAACCAAAATCTTTACTTAAGTAAAGTTACAAGTTTTATTAGTTTCCTAAGTAGTATACGCTATAATATTAATAATTACTTGCGTACCTGGACATAAAGTGAACTTAGATTGGAGCATCTCTTTATAGAAAACTGCTTATAAAAATGATTTCTGTTGAGTGACACGCACGTGCGCTTATGAGTCCTGCACGGGCGGGTGAACCGCTAATATTATGTCTTAAAATGCCAATGAATGTATAGAAAACAATATGTGAAGTTTTTAGAGTAAATGTTAAAATGTTTGTTTTATAAATAGCTTTTTTTTAGTATTAATTGATATGTTATGTATGTATTTATATTTTATGATTATGCATCTTATTATTTTTTTTTCATTTTTTTACAGAGGTTGATTTCTTTGAAGAGTGCAGCGACTATGCAGTGGAAGTGTAAGTTCTGTGTTTATTTCTGTGAAAAGAGAGCTCTGCTTTTGAAGCATTATCGGATTAAACATGGAAGCTGCACGCGAACCAATCAAATTCCTTGTCTTCACACAGACTGTGTTCTTTTAAATCATTCAATGCTCCGAAAGTGCATTTAACAAGAAATCACTCCCACAATGCAAAACAAACAAGTGGATCAGAACCAACACCTTCGGTATTTCACTCTGCACTCTGTGAATTTAAAGAACCCTTCACAGAATCCTTGTTTTTCTGCCATTTGCGCCAACATTTAAAAAACAATGTAGTGGTTCAGTGCCCATACAAAGACTGCAATTTTGAAAGCAGAATCTATTCCACATTTCATGCACATAAAAGTAACCACCATTGGTTTAGCAATCAGAGTAACATGAAGCCTGAATTTATAGTGGAAATCCCAAATTCAGCTGCAGATTTACAGCAAGATGTTACAGAAAATACAGCTTCTTACCATGATTCAGTGGATTCTACAGAGTTTAGCCAGGATGAATATGAGGAAGGCGACCCAAATGAACATCTAAATGATTTACAGCAGCAACTAAAACATAATTTAGGGCTTGCTGTTCCTCAAGATGCAAACCATCCTGCACATCTCTGATGCGGCGCTACAGGAAGTAATACTCAACTCAACTTTATTTATATAGCGCTTTTTACAATTTTCATTGTTACAAAGCAGCTGTACATAAGACATATTGACTATAAGCAAACCAATTAAAGTTGTACCTGCAAAAACAAGAAAAAGGTGAAAACAAAGACAGACAGACATACCCACATACAAAACACTCCACACACACAATATGCACACGTACTAACACACAGACACACACACACGGACGCGCACGCACACACACACGTACACAGACAAGTACGTGCACACAGAAAGACACAAACACACGCACGCACGCACGCACGCACACACACACACACACACACACGCACACGCACACAGTGAAGAGCACACATTTAAGATAAAGGAGAGAGAAGCACAGGTCAAATATAACAGACTATATATTCCTATATGCAATATTAATTAAGTTAAACTTTAAAATTCTCGAGCAGCCCCCCTATCCAGGCAGATGCAAAACAGTATGCAAACGGTGGCGAGGAACCCAAAACTCTAATCGAGAAAAAAAATCTCAGGAGAACCCAGGCCCAACCAGGGGATTCCTGTTCCCCTCTGGCAAAAGCTGCTGCCTCTGCACAAGCTCTAGAGAGCTTGCACAAGGCTAAATAAACTTACTAATAAGGTAAATTATAGTTTAAGATTATCATTAATAATCTAATAGCATTTGAAATTTTGTGGTGAGGACGTGTCAGGTGACCACGTCCTTCTTTATCCTGCTCTATCATCTCAGCTCTTGTCAGGTCCCCACTTCCCATTCTCTGCTCTACCATCAGGTCTGGGCATGAACTGCATCCTGCTCGCTGTGGTAACCTTGGAACAATGAGACAAGACTGGCTGAGAGTAGAGTACTGTTCTGTACTCTTTGATGCAACAAGTACATCAGTTGTGTTTTTGGTTCCGGTTGATCTAACTAATGCAGCCTAAACCCTCTGAAGATTTATATTATGGAAGAGTAGTGTATGCAAGATTAAAAAGATGCGTCTTTAGTCTAGATTTAAACTGACAGAGTGTGTCTGCCTCCCGGACAGTGCAGGGAAGACTATTCCAAAGTTTAGGCGCTAGATAGGAAAAGGATCTACCACCTGCACTTGATTTTGAAATTCTAGGTATTACCAACTGACAGGACGCCTGAGAGCGTAATGCACGTGAAGGACTGTAATACAAAAGGAGTTCATTCAAGTACTGAGGAGCTAAACCATGTAAGGCTTTATAGGTAATAAGCAAGATTTTAAAGTTAACGCGATGCTTTATAGGTAACCAGTGCAAGGTTGACAGAACCGGGCTAATATGTTCATACTTTTTTGTACGTGTAAGAACTCGAGCTGCCGCGTTTTGGACCAATTGGAGTTTTTGTAATAAGCCTGCAGGGCAACCACCTAACAGTGCATTACAGTAGTCTAGTCTTGATGTCATGAATGCATGAATTAACTTCTCTGCATCTGACATTGACAGCATATGACGTAGTTTAGATATATTCTTAAGATGGAAAAACGCAATTTTACAGGTGTTGGCGACGTGGCTCTCAAATGACAGATTACTATCGAATAGAACGCCAAGATTCTTTGCTGACGACGAGGGTTTTATGGAACATCCGTCAATAGTTAAACAGTATTCTTGGTTGTTACTTATAGCAGTTTTCGGTCCAATAAGTAACACTTCCGTTTTGTCCGAGTTCAGTAATAAAAAGTTGTTACTCATCCAGTTTTTTATATCGACTATGCATTCCATTATTCGATGGAACTGCTGTGTTTCATGAGGCTTCGAGGAAATATAAAGTTGAGTATCATCAGCATAACAGTGAAAGCTAACTCCGTGTCGCTTTATTATATCTCCTAGAGGTAGCATGTATAATGCGAAGAGCAGAGGCCCTAAGACTGAGCCCTGTGGTACACCGTACTGGACTTGCGATTTGCGTGACACCTCATTGTTTATTGCTACAAATTGAAAACGGTCGGATAAATAAGATTTAAACCATTTCAAAGCTATTCCCTTAATGCCGACATAATTTTCGAGTCTATGTAGGAGTGTGCTGTGGTCAATGGTATCGAATGCAGCACTAAGGTCTAGCAGCACCAATAACGAGATACAACCTCGGTCAGACGCCAATAGCAGATCATTTGTAACTCTGATCAAAGCAGTCTCTGTACTGTGACATGCTCTAAATCCAGACTGGAATTCTTCATTGATGTCATTCCTTTGGAGGAAGGAGCATAATTGAGTTGAAACTACTTTTTCCAGAACTTTAGATATGAAAGGTAGATTCGATATAGGCCTGTAGTTCCTTAGTTCTCTAGGGTCGAGTTGGGGTTTTTTGACAAGGGGCCTTATAACAGCCACCTTATATGCTTTAGGCACATGTCCTAATGTCAGAGATGAGTTAATAATACCAAGAAGAGGATCTATAATTTCTGGGAGCATCTCTTTCAGTAGATTTGTAGGTATAGGGTCTAGTATGCATGTTGTTGATTTAGATGATCTAATAATTTTAGACAGCTCATCTTGATCTACGGTATAAAATAATTGCATTTTCTCCTTAAGGGTGCTGTAGTTAGTTTGTTCAGCGGGTTTCACTTCTGATTGCATTGTTATAATTTTTTCTCTAATATCTTGGATTTACGTGAAGTAGTTCATAAATTCATTGCTGCTATGCTGATATACAGGATCAGAAGTCACTGACGATTTATTTTTTGTTAATTTAGCCACTGTGTTAAATAAAAACCTTGGGTTGTGCTGGTTTTCTTCTATTAGTGATGAAAAGTAGGCGGATCTAGAAGTTTTTAGGGCTTTCCTGTATTTTCGAATACTATCCTTCCATGCTGTACGAAATACCTCTAATTTAGTTGTCTTAAAGTTGCGCTCCATTTTTCGGGCCGCTTTCTTTAGAGCCTGAGTGTGTTCATTATACCACGGTGTGGGACTGCCACTTTTAATCTTCTTTAATTGTAGAGGAGCAACTGTGTCTAGCGTTACCGAGAAGGTGGAATTAAAATTTTAAATGGTAGTGTCAAGATCTTCAACGTTATTTCTCATGCTAGCGATTTGAGACAATTCGGGCAGATTATCGAGAAACGCATCTTTGGAATTTGAAGTTATTGTTCTACCATATTTGTAACAATGAGTTTTATTTGCAGCAGTAGGCCAGTGAAGCAAACATAATACCATATAATGATCCGAAATGTCTTCACTCTATCTGCGACCAGTACTAGTTCTGATAAGAACCCACCAAATTCTTTAATAAAATTTGTGTGGTGCCCTGGAGGCCTATATACAATAGCTAAAATAAATTTTAAAAATGTTTTATCCTTAGTATTAGGTGTTGAAACATGAAGAACCATGACTTCAAATTAATTATATTTAGAGTTAGACTTCTGGGAAATGCTAAAAGAGTTATTGTAAAGTGCTGCGACACCTCCCCCTCTGCCTTTTAGACGAGGCTCATGTTTATAATAATAATCTTGGGGGACAGATTCATTTAAAGTAATATAATCATCTGGTTTTAGCCATGTTTCTGTCAAACAGAGCATGTCTATTTTATGATCTGTTATCATATCATTAACAAAAAGTGCTTTATTAGAGAGAGATCTAATATTTAGCAATCCGAGTCGTAACAGTTGATTATCTGTATTTTGTTCATGTTTAGTTTGTTTAACGTTTATTAAATTACTTTCAAGAGGTTTACGCATTATTTTATGTTTGCTAATCCGGGGGACAGACACAGTCTCTATTTTGTGATGTTTGGGAGAACGGATTACTACATGTTGTACATTTTGTGTATTCTGCGACGTGAGACGGCAAGCAGACAGTTGGTTAAGCCATACTGTCTGCTCCCTGACCTGGGCCCCAGCGAGTCAAGTTTTAGCATTAGCATTAAGACTTTTTGCCATATTTCTAGACAGGATGGAAGTCCCAGCCCAGGAGGGATGGAGACCATCTCGTTTCAACAGGTCAGGTCTGCCCTCAAAACTCTTCCAGTTATTTATAAAAACTATATCATTCTGCAGGCACCACTCAGACAACCAGCCATTTAGTGATGATAATCTGCTATAAATCTCATCACCACGATAAGCAGTGAGGGGGCCAGAGAATATTACAGTGTCTGACATCATGCTTGCGAGCTCACACACCTCTTTAATATTATCTTTTGTGATCTCCGATTGAAGGAGTCGAACATCATTTGTGCCGACGTGAATAACAATCTTACTGAATTTACGATTAGCCTTAGCCAGCACATTTAAATTTGACTTGATGTCAGGCGCTCTGGCTCCCGGTAAACATTGGACTATGGTGGCTGTGCCTCTATGTTAATGTTCCGAACAATAGAATCACTGATAACTAGGGTACTTTCAGCAGGTTTCTCAGTCGGTGCGTCACTGAGCGGGTAAACCTGTTCGAGACTGTAATCGGAACGGTCGAGTGATGTTTTGTCCTGCGACTACGCCGTCTCACAGTCACGAAGTTTCCTAGCTGCGGGGGATTTTCAACCGGAACCGAGCTGTGTGCGCTAATGTTGCTCGCATCCAAAGTGTTTTCTATGGTCCTTACTCTCTTACTATCCTCAGATAAAGATTGGATGCGAGACTCTAATTCTAAGATCTTCTCTGTCAGCCTAACTATTTCCCTGCATTTATCGCATATAAAGCCCTCGCAGCTGACAGAGAAGGCTAAGCTAAACATATGACATGAGGTGCAAGTAACAATAATAGGAATAGAATCCATAACTCACCGGGTTTGAAGTGCAATTCCAACTTACCAAGGTTGTTCGATGAATCGTAGTATACTCGCTTAAAAAGAGAAACAGTTAGCACACAAGACAAACCAGAGGCAAGATGATATTCCACAGTGTAAACAGAAAGCAAGCTAACACGCTATTGCTATGCTAGGGGTGTTAAGTTAATGATCACTTTTGGTTTAGAATCAAATGAATCCGCTATTTTTTCTGTCAAAGCCCCTTTTGAGTAATGGCATTCAGCAGATTTTAAATCAACATGAAGTCACTCATAGTGACGCTGTTTTGAATGACATTGTGAAAGTTGTCACAGAGAATAATCTGATCTTTAAAATGACTAATTCTGGTGAACCTCTCTCTACGGTCAGTAAAAGAGCATCATACTTTCCAAAATAATTTCCAATAGTTATGCCAGTGGAATATAAACTTGACAAAGAATCACATTCATTTGCATATGTGCCAATACTGAATATGCTACAGCTGATTTTAAACAGATCAGATGTCCTTGATAAAGTTCTTGCTCCTGTTGACAGTGAATTTGGAATTAGCTGTTCCAGAGATGGCACTAACTACTTTGAGAATCCCTTTTTGATGGCAGAGAACTTTAGGATTTTACTCACCCTCTACACGGATGCATTTGAGATTGCCAATCCTCTTGGCACTTCCAAAAAGAAACGCAAGATGTTTAGTGTTTACTGGGTCATTGCCAATTTTCCCTCAAAGTATCGGTCTTCTCTTCAGGCAATTCAGTTTGCAATCTTATGCAAAGCCAGTTTAGTGAAACAGTATGGGTATAAAGAGGTCCTACACCCTCTTGTTCGAGACCTGAAAACTTTGGAGACTCATGAAATTTTTGTCGAGCCATTAGGAGCATCTGTAAGGGGGACTGTCCTCTGTGTCTGCTGATAATCTTGGTGCTCATTCCTTGGCAGGATTCCAAGAGAGTTTCATTGTGGAACACCCCTTTCGCTTCTGTATGGTGAAGAAGAGCGAAATCCAGCAGAGAGAAATACGGACAGGAGCATTTGAAGCCAGGACCAAGCAAATCACGACTGGCAAGTGGAAGAAGTTTTGAAAGATCATAGTTTGATCCGAGAGTATGGTGTGAAAGGTAGTTGTGTTTTCAATGATCTAGACTATTTTCACACTGTCAGTGGATTTCCCCCTGACCTCATGCATGATCTCTTGGAGGGTGTAATACCTATTGAAATGGCGGTGTGTCTCAATGATTTAATCAACAAAAAGTACATCACTCTTGAGCACTTAAATGGAACAATCAAGCAGTTTCCCTACAAATTCATGGACAAAACTGATCATCCTCAAATTATTACAGCCACATTTGCCTCTAGAGGCACAATTGGTGGCAATGCCCATGAAAATTGGGCACTTCTAAGACTACTTCCACTCATGATTGGTTTTGATATCCCAGAGAATGATCCGTTGTGGGAGATTTTAATGCTTTTGAAAGACATTCTGGAACTGGTGACGTCCTTCAGATTCACAGAGGAAACTATTGATTTCCTTGTGGATAAAATTTCAGAGCACAGAAGTTTGCTTTTAACAGCATTTCCAAATTTTGCATTGTGTCCCAAACACCATTACATAGAGCATTACCTGCAACTAATACGGATATATGGGCCACTAAGAGATGTCTGGACGATGCGTTTCGAAGCCAAGCATTAGTTCTTCAAACAAATTGTTCGTGACACAAAAAAACTCTAAAATGTCTCTCTAACTCTGGCAGTCCGTCATCAAAGAATGATGGCATACCACATGGATTCACAATCTTTTTTAAACCTGTGCAGATGGAAAACGTTGCAGTGACACTGATTTAATCTTTTCCTGAAAGTGTTCAGAGGGTTCTTCAGCACAATTTTTGTGCTCAAAACACTGTCCTTGTTGCATCCTCAGTGAGCATTGATGGCATTAAATACTGTCCAGATGTAGTTGTATCTGCTGGCGCCTGTTCAGGTCTGCCTGATTTCAGGCAAATTGTTAAAATTGTTGTTAAAAACACAGATGTTTTGTTTGTGTGCAAACAACAGACAGCATGGTACATAGTGCATCTGCGTTCCTATGAGCTGTACAGCCATGTACAAGTTATGTCAGCCACAAAGCTGTCTGATTTGAATGACGTATTTCCACTACCAACCTACAAAATACAAGGCAGGACATTTGTTACAGTTAAACAATACTTTCTTGGATCTAATATTGAAATAGCAAGTGTCAGATTCACTTATTTTCTTTAATTATTTTTACGTCCACAGGAAACAATGGAGACGAGAACTATATTAAGAGTGATTGTGACTGAAAATGATATTCGGAAGATCACGCTTTCAAGCAAACCACAAACCCTGGACTCACTGATTGAACAACTTGCAACTGCAGCAACTCTGTCTTCCATTCAAGTTTTCCCTTCAGTATGAAGATGCTGATTTTAACAATGCACTTGTCAACCTTACTGAGATTGCAGATTTACCTGAGAAGCCCACATTAAAGGTAATCTCTCATGTGGCATCTCCTACGCCAAGCACAGCTGACACTGACATTATTTCTGATTTCTCTCAAGACGAGTCAAGTTTTGCACGTCAGGATCCATGGCCAGAAACATTTGAAATTCCCAGCTTTTCTGTGGATGTGGAATACAGATTGCGCCAAGGAAACCTTTTGTTTATGAGAGGTCAGACATGCATGCAAATTCCCAGGGATATGAAACATGATATGCTTGAAAAGTTCGCTTTTGTTATTTCTTCTACTGTTTTCCATTCATAGACTATTGCGAGTTCAACCGCATCACAAGCAAAAACCTTCTTCTCAGCCCTTGATAAACATTCTTCTCGTTTTCTGGAAGTTTTTGAAGCAAAGAAAGGCCCAGTTGGAAAAAAACTTGAGTTTCTTCTGCAAATGAAGTCAGCATTAAGTTGTTTTTGAAAGAAAACTGTGAATCAACTTTTAAGTGATCTGTTCTGACCATTTTAATGTTGTTAATATTCGACAGAACAATGCTGATGTCACTGCTCGGTGGACAGCAGTTCTCCGTGGTCTTGCCATCCTTCTTGGGGAGGACACTTCAGACTTCTTTAAAGTAGGCTTGGTAAGTGTTATATGGTGGGTCATAGATGAGATGTTCTCATTTTTGTGTCTGCAATACATTTATAAGAGATTTTATATACATTTTAGACATATTAAATACATGCAGATTTATACTTTAATGTTTCTAATAACATTTACTTAAATCTTGAGATTTTGTTGCCCAAGAATATATATTTTCATGGTGTTGTAACCTAAGAAACAAAACCAATAGACATTCAGAGTGATGCCAAGAATGTTTATAGTTAGTTTTTTTTAAAGGACATGTGAATAATTGTGGTTAACTTTATTGAATAAGCTCACTGTTTAATACAACAGATTCATTAACAAGAAATATATGTTCCAAGAATGTTCACACCACCAAGAGAAAGATTTCTTGCTGAAAAGATCCAAATTATCCTTGCTAATTCTCACCCATGCCCCATTACAATTTTAAGTGTCACTTGAAGATCTATTAACAGCGCCTTGAGCAGTTTGGACATTTTAAATGACATATACGTTTTCATTTGTGGTGTAAGAAAGATCTTAATATTGCTTTTCTGTCTTATTAGGACTGTGATCCTGATCCACCTCAAGTATCAATAGGAATTCTCTGTGTGGTGCCGGAGGACAGCCAGATTCATCCCTGTGGTTTGCCATTGGAGGTCGTTGATACTGCACTCATTTTGGAGGGTGTCATAGCCTTGGATGGACTTGAGAATGTCCCACATGCCATGTGTTTGGAGTTTGGGCTTATCTATGCTCTGAATATGGAGTACCCTCAACAGCTTAAAAACACTTGAGTTCATTCAGAGGGTTTTTCTTACCCTGGGGCCAAATCACTTAAGCCAAAATTGCAAACACTAAAAATATCTTCTGATGGTTTAATCATCTTGTTTTTTTTAATGTTTCTGAGGGCAGAAACAAGACTGTTGTTGGAGGTCTGTTGTTGCATCCTGTGTTTTATCCAGGATGATGTGTGACTGTTTAAAACCAAAACTAATCATTTAAAAAAATCTGGTTTAATCAAAATCTGTTCTGCAAGTTTTCGGTGGAAGAGACAGAGCAGTTTTACTGTATAGGTCTGTTGTTCCATTTTGTATGTTTCAATCAGTTATCCGTCAACATGGATAGAAATCCCTAAAACCAAAACTGTAACCTCTACAAAACTCTGGGTGTTGGTCAAGGTGTGTTTGTTATGGCAGAAGCAAGTTACTGTAGTTTTGTTTTCTGTATGTTTGTGATTGCATAAACAAAAATGTTTTACAGTAGGTCTGTGGTTGCATATTGGGTGTTTTAATCATCTATCAACCTTTTTGTTTTAAAGAAAATGTTCTTTCAAGTTTTAAAGCACTTGTATTGAAATGAGCTATTTTGCACATTTTGAGTGGTTTGGGACTTGTGGACTTGCCTTTGCATTGTTATTAATATTTGTGAGGACATCATGGATGTCACTGCTCTGCTGACAGCAGTTTGGTGTAGTGTTCCCAGCATTGTTAACATAACTAATGAAAATTGTACAAATGTTTTACTTTTTGTACATTGTTACCATAAAATAATAGTTTTTACCTCATTTCATTCCTATTTGTCTTATTTTTTTAGTTCAGCTTACTTAAAACTTCGGTTTCCTAATATTTGCTAGTAAAGTGAACACCAATAAGAAGTTAACCCAACTAATGATTTTGAGTTATGAGTACTTAACTATACTTGATAAGTTTAGTCTAGAAATATTAAGTTTTGCCAACTTAAAATTCATACACTACTTATAAACATAAGGCAATCGGTTTCCTCACATATTTAAGTAAAGTCAACTTATTACATTTTACAGTGTTCTGAACTAGCTATTTAACTCGAATAGCAAAATAGAATCAACAAGACGAGTAGTTCACTCATGTTTAAGAAACAGACAGTTTAGTTTATTTCTACATGCTTATTTCTTAGATACACCACATTATGTGCTCTTATAACTGGTGTTACTGATAGATCTGGTTTGTCACCAATGCATTTGATTTATGTGGATTCTCACCTGTTTAGCACATTGCAGCTTCAATGGCAATAGGGACATTCAATGCATTAATCTTTTACCATGCAGTACATTATCTAAAAATGAAAATGTGTTCATTATATTTGTAGAGACTTGTTAGTTGAACCGTGCACGAATGTAAGAAATGCTCCATTAGGCAATCAAAGGGGAATCTCTGGATAATAAGCTTCTAGATTACAACCATGGTGCAGGGATGGTTCACCCAAAAAAATGAACATTCATCATTACTCATCCTCATGTCATTCCAAACCTGTATGACTTTTCTTCTGAAGAACACAAGAGAAGATATTCTGAAAAGTGTTTCTTTCTTACACTTACTCCTAATGACTTTTATTTTAAACACCAGACATTTCTCATAATGCAGTATTTTCTTTTGTGTCATATGCAGGTTTTGAACTATAAGAGGGCAATTAAATGATGACAGATTTTTTCCTTGCTTGTTGATATAGATTGCTGGGCATACTCTGGGACTTTGCACCAACTAATTGGCCTACCCATTTGATCTGAATGTCACCATTCAAAGTAAAGCGGTAAGAAAATAAAAGCAAAGGAAAATAATTGCTGACAGGCCATCTCAGACAATAGAGGGTAGGAGAAAGATTTAGGTCTGATAGATATGATTAACTATAACAAATCACAATATTATCACATTGTGAGACAGATACGTTATGATATTGTATTGATCTGTGCATAGAATTATTGATCTTAATGTTCGTAGGGTCTAAAATGGTGTATCTTGACAGTATTTGCATATTTAGGGGGTAAGAAGCATCTCATTTACATCCAAAGAAGGACACTTGTCCCTGTCTGCAGTTTTCAGACTTTAGGACCCTGGGAAGCTCCCACGTACTGTGTAGGCCCATAATATTTTGGCATGTCTCATTGGCAGGCTTGGTGTACAAGTAGGCTGGTCTCCATTCAGTTACTGATGTGTGCTTCTCCTGCTGCTTGTTTTATATATCCCAGCTCACACTGTTGGTGTAGAAACCATTGCCTTTTAACACACATTAACAACTGTAATATATAACCACATCACTGGCCTAAAGCATGTCAAACTGCGAAAAAACACCCACAAATGTGCATGTGTTGCAATTTATATGCGACCATTGTGATTTTTACAGACACAGATAAGGTTGTGGGAGCAATTTACAGATCCAGGTCAAGCTGACAGTACATAGCTGTGAGGCATGTGCAGTCAACCGCAGGACACAACCACAACCTCAATAAAATTCTTTTTCCTTGTGGTCTTTTTCCCAGCCAATAATCATCTCAGCATGCAACACATGTAAATAAAAAACATTTTTGACTGTGCTTGTGATTTTTATTAAAAAGCGACAATATGCGTTAGGTTCATCATGCAGACTTGCAGTCATATTATAACTGAACTGTCACATACTGTAGTGAACACCTAATAAAGCTGTTCCATTTACATATTTTTTTTTGTCACTGTTGTCAAGACGGGAAACAAGTATAAAAACACACTACATGTTAACAATGAGTCACTTTTTAATTTTTATCCTGATTTATATTACAACATCGTCTGACAAAGTCACCATACATCTACATTAAAGAGTGGCGGTTATTTTCCCAAGTAGTGCACTGCCTCCGCAAACAAACTATGTGCATAGATATGGCAAGGATCGGTGGCTAATTGTGGCCGTTAATGTTAACATTATGCCAGGTCGCCACAAATAAAACAATGCATGTGAAACGGCTTCGGCGTGTTAGTTGCAGTGTGTGACCGTGACGTCCTATGCAACAAGCTAACGTTAATTAGCTAGGTAACATTTTAATCGCTAACATAGCAGATTCATGGAAAATACATCAGTAATCAGCCTTTTTTGCCACAACTAATTTATTAATGTATCAGCATCAACTACATTCAAGAGAATCACTTCATTTAAAGTGAATATAATAGCCTTCTTACTGTAGTTCAACAACCACTGATGAACTAAGACACACAACTTGCCTGATTTATGTGTAGCATAGGGTGAGATGAAGATGACGGGGAAATCATGCAATGGGCCAAACCACTGTGAGGTAGGGGAGGGGGAACTCAACTGTTTCTAAATTTAAAACGTATTTTTTGCCTTTGTATTTTTTCTAATTACACAATTAGTTTAGGTATACATATATATATTTATCACAATAGACAGTGCGATTTTTAATGATTTGGGGGGACAACACTCGGATGGAGTGGGACGCCCATGCGAGGGTCCCCTTACGTGGAATTCGCCATGGCTCTCACTAACCCTTGGGTGTTTCGAGTCAGATCCGTGGGCGTGGCTTGTTGGGTTTGACTAAATCCTTGGCATTTCAAGTCTTACGAAACCTTTACCCAAACCCACTTTACCCTAACCACCTAAACTACCTATGATTGTTAAAATGGCCAAAAAACACGGTTGCGTGCAATTCGCCATGTTGTTTCTATAGTAGCCCTAAACGGACAAACTGCTCTACAGAGCACGTTTTGTAAATACTTCATCTCCTTCGGCAAAGAAGCGAAAACGTGATGACATCATGGCGTTTCAAGTCTTACGAAACCTTTACCCTAACCCACCTTACCCTAACCACTTAAACTACCTATGATTGTTAAAATGGCCAAAAACACGGTTGCGTGCAATTCGCCATGTTGTTTCTACAGTAGCCCTAAACGGACAAACTGCTCTACAGAGCACGTTTTGTAAATACTTCATCTCGTTTGGCAAAGAAGCGAAAACGTGATGACATCATGTCAACCACCGTAGTGCTTAAAGGGAGGGGGGAGTGAGCCGTTTGTTGCAGTTTGCAACCTCACCACTAGGTGCCGCTACCTTTAAAGGGACCCTTACCTAATTATTCTATACACACCTTAAAAATAAGTATTTCTGCCAATAGATTCACATATATGACCTGAAGGAGGCTAGACCTTGATTAGCTGTTCAGGTGTGTTTGATTAGGGTTGAAGCTAAACTTTGCAGGACACCAGCCCTCCAGGACTGACTTTGGACCCCTGAGCTAGAAGGATACTTGATCAGCAGGTTTTTTTTCTTTAAAAGACCAAAAAAAATCTGACAGGTTGGTGGTTCATTTTGGTCACAGTTGATATCCCTAAGCTATGCAATGTGGCACTGGATGTTTTCAGATTTTTGCAGGCTGTGAGAGACTTCAGGACACAAAGAAATGTTTTATTCTGTTGATTTTGGTCTACGGTTTTACTACTAATGTGAGCCATGAAATCCTTCCATCTCCTTTTTTACTTTATTCTAGCCCCCCCCCTCTCGAGACATTTGTAATTAAACTGGCATGTCATATGAGTGTTAACGGTGTTCCCACTTTTACCAAATATAAACTATTTTACAAACAGATGGTTGCCCGTAACATTAAATTAATGTTGTACAACTTCCCCAAGGATTCCAAAACCCCCCTCCACCTAGTGCCACCCAACAGAAGTTATGTTGATACATGTATAGTGTTACATGTTTAATAGTGTAGCTTAGCTAGCCTTCTGCATCCTTTGACATCCATGTCTAGTAAGACATTTTTATACAAATAAATCTGTGGTACTGAAGTTCACCATCTCATAGGCCAAGTTAATATTTGAAAGTCTATTACAGTAGCATAGCCAGAAAAGAGACTCTGGGTGTGCATTTGAAAAACTGGTTGTGCCACATTTACAGATTAAAGTGCAAAAAACCCTACTCTGCATATAACGTTACAGAATACACTGCGCTGATGTGTAAAACTAAACTCGCCACATATCCATAAAACTATATACATTTATATTTATATAAATTATAACTATTATAACTATTCATTACATTCAACAACAACAATGCCATAACACATAAACAGTACCGTTAATAATGCCTCAAAGGGGGAGACGGCGTGGCCTGACCTTGAATGCGTAAATTATGTCATCAGGGTCCAGTGTTTCTGTGAGCTCTCGTTCAAACATCAGCAATGAGAGGCTATTTAGTCTTTCAGTGTGTGACATATTGCGAGCTAACGTCCCAGATAGCAAATATTTGCGGCCCAAATCCAGCCCACACCTTACTCCCCATACCACCTCTTCTGGCCCACATACCGCGTGGAATGATGGCACTTGGGTGGACCGCTCCTGTTTGCCAGGTTTGGGCCACAAGCAAGCCAAAGCAATGCCGCATGTCAGCCAAAAACAAAACAAATAAAGCAGAACTGACCCAAATATAAACAACAGTTCATTTCAATTCTGGCCCAGATTTATCCTAAAACCAACACCTTTCTGTGCTCCTGTTTGACAGAATTTGTATTGAGTTTCATTATTATTATAGTGATGATTGAGTCATTAGTGATGAACATCTGCTGTTAACAAACAGATTCACTGCAGAAAATATCAACAAAAACTACAAATAAATAATTTACTCAGAGAAACACAACAACTACAACCTGAAACACAACCCAGCTAACAAAAGTTTGTTATAAGAACGTTCCTTAGAGGTTTTTCACGTTTTAAAATATTCAAAATGTCAGTTTTTTATGTTTTAAGAATGTTCCCAGCTGACAAGTCATCATCATGGTGATCAGTGTTTCCTTGAGTTGGGCTCTTGACCCTTGACATTTACTCTTTAGATTCGTTGTAGCTATGTACTTTTAAAGTACATTTGTTATGGTAATGCAAATGATAATCCAATCAAATGTTGGTTGGTGGTCATTGAGATTACTATCATGTTTAAATTTGAGTAAATTGCTGTGTTGCTGATCCTGAAAGAACATTATTACGACTGGGAGTTTGATGCATTTTGCTGTCTAGAAAGATTTGTGACAACTGAAACAAATAAATATTTAAACAGAAAAACGAATTTAGACACACAGACATCAAGAATCAGTGTATGAATCTCAACAATGGTGACAATCAGCAAACGAAAACTTAATGTTGCAATGTATGCTGGGTAACATCATAGCACAAAACTCATTCATAATTCCCAGCAGGCATTGCAGTTGATTCGTTTATCTAAATTAGTTGGTTGATTCTCACCATTGCTGAGATTCATAAACTGATTCTTGATGTCTGTGTGATTCTAAAATGTGTTTTGATAAACTTACATCCATTTTTCACAAATCTTTCTAGACATCAAAATACAATTAAACTCTCTGCTCTTACAATGTTCTTTCAGGATCAACAGCATAGCACTCAATCCAAACGCGAGCACTGAATCAAATTACAACGTCACAGTGGTGTGAATGGTTCCATACCAACACCATTTGGTTAGGTTCTCGTTTGCACTGCCATAACAAGTGCACTTTAGCAGCGTTTCAGCAAGTCAAACAAAGTAATGGTCAAGGGTCAAGATCCCAACTCAAGGAAACACTGATCACCATGACGGTAATATTCTTAAAACATTAAAATATGTTTTTAAAACGTATTCAAACATATGAAAAACCTCTAAGGAACGTTCTTATAACAAACTTTTGTTAGCTGGGTTGTATTCAGGTTGTAGTTGTTGTGTTTCTCTGGGTAAATTTAATTTAATTTAAGTTTTTGTTGATCTTTTCTGCAGTGATTGTGTTTGTTAACAGCAGATGTTCATCACTAATGACTCAATCATCACTATAATAATAATGAAACTCAATATAAATTCTGTCAAACAGGATCACAGAAAGGTGTTGGTTTTAGGGTCCGTGTATCATCTGATCATTTGATTATTCCATTCAGACGGATTATTTTTCCAGACGGAAAAAGAAAAAAAACAGTCGATATTTCGTTTTTCCGTTTTTCTGTATGCACAAAAATAAAAAAACGATGTTTTTCTTCTTATTTCAGCTTTAAAAGGGAAATCCAATAAATAAATAAACCAAAACGAAATAACCAGGGTCTTCTGCGCGCGCACGCTTTGCGCATGCGCAATGTACAGCGGCTTTCTGTGATCAAGTGCATACGAACTTGCGAAGCTCGAAATGGAAATGAATGCATTTGCATATGCTTTGTTTGTACTTTTCACTCCCACAAAAAGAGTCACACTGAGAGAGGAGGACATGACTGTGGAAAATATTTCAAAAATATATATTGAACAATGCCTAACGTTCACAATACTTTCCAGAGCTTACAGTCGAAGTTTGTTAGCATTATTGCTTTTAATATGTGAAATTTAAGTAAACGATTAAGTAGCCACTGCTGGCTTGCAGCAGCAAAGGTGTAAATCCATAAATTACTTTTGTATTTTAGAAGTTATGTGATGCGAACAGCCCCTCCCCCCGTAACCTCACTCAACCGAGTTCATTGGGTTCCCCCAGCTAACATCTCAAGATAAATGGACCAGGGCTTGACATAACCTGGGAGGTTGATGGCTCCGTGTCAGATTATTGCTTATGATTTTTGGATCTATCAGGCCTTAACTTAACATTATTCACAAAAAAGTTGTCAATCGTTCTTTTCATCTTCTCTGATCATCCGCGGCTACATCCACTCTGTTTAACTGACGGGCCTATAGGCTCCTCCCCTCTCTGTCTGACTGCAGCACAGCATTTTCACACGAACACACCAGAGGTTGCGCTAGACTTTTTTATTGTCCGTCATTTTAACTGACAGGCTCGTAAAAATCTGTCATAATCATAATAATGATTATATAATAATAAAATCGTAATTATTACCCGTCACTATGGTGCAAGGTGACTTTACGTGGTAGTATGTTCGTGACGTCATCACGCTGTACTTGCGTCTCAGAACTTGTTGTATTTTAATACAACTGAATGCCCAATAAAGCCGTTGTTGTTTATATTCATCTATATATTTAATGTTTTAATGTTTATGTTCATATGTGATTCGATCTGGGAAAACCCAACACATGGTGCAAATTTATATATTACAGTTTTTGATACCATATTCAAGCCCTTTCCAAATCAGTTTTTATTTTGCTCATACCTTGTGTATGTAACAAAAGTTATGGTTGAGGTCGGCTGAAGCGCTGATTTTCAGGAACGGAATTTGGAGGAAAACGGGTTTAAAGTTAAGTGATGAAAATAAAAGCACAACAGTCCAGTATCACAAGTAAAAGTCACTTTACAGTGGTAAAAGACTTACTCTAATAACAATTTAATAAAAAAACATTTACTAGTGTTGAAGTCTATAAAAATACTGTACAAAACCGTTTGAATAAAACAAAAGTAAGGAAAATGGTGCAGGGCACACTTAAAGAACGATAGCTCTGCCATTATCACTACACACAAGGAAACTAGCCAACATTACGGATAACAACTAATAAGCAGTGAAGCAAGTTTTACGTTGTTTATCATGTGCATAGTGTCTGGACTTTTGATCATCCCTTGTATGTTTTGCAATCGGATAACTCCCGGTGCTGCAGACGGGGAGCTCTGTCATCTCACGAAAACATTCTATAAAAAACTTTGCATGCCTTAGTTTACACAGGACTGGCGGGAAATGTGCATTGATACTCCTTCATTCTTCATGTTATGTGGTTTACTTTGATAGGTGAACTGTCTTTCCCGCATCCCTGCGCGACATCCGACGGGTTTTCCCAGATCGCTCACATATGTCTAGTCGGTAACAATGACGGGTGAAAACACGCATGTCCCTTCGCGAGCATATCACGCTCTAATGAAGGGAAACGGGGAATTACAAATTGCCCTCATTGTAATCCGTCAAAATGACGGACGGCCTTCAGGTTTTTCCTTCACTGGTAAAAAAATAGAGAATTTTCGGTTAACGCTACCTCTGGTACACACATGTACATGAAAATCTGGACCATGGCCAATCAGAGGGGGGTCCACCCTTCACTATCTCTGATTGATTTAGACCACGATATGGGCCTAATGTGTGTCTGTTGTTGAATCACAGGGAGACTTTCAGAGTCGCGGAGACTTTTTTTCTCCCTCGAACGGCTGGTCGCACCGGTGCGACCTCAGATTTTTCTTAGTCGCACCATTGAGAAATAAGGTCGCACGTGTGACCAAATTGGTTGCACTCTAGAGCCCTGGATTCAGAAGAGCAGAACTACAGGATTTCATCCCCAAGGTAACGGGCAATGTGAGCGTTTTAATAGGACGTTACATGACCTTCTTAGGGCTCTTCCTCGGGAAAAGATGATGAGATGGGATGAGTATTTGCATGAAGTGTTGTTTGCGTATAATAAAACTGAAAATGCCACTACTGGATTTTCTCCTTTCTTTTTGATGTTCGGCAGGAGCCCAGACCTCCCAATTGACTATTTGTTAAGTACTAGCAGGAAGGAGGAAGAAAGAACTGTGGGCACTTGGGTGACTGAACATCAGCGCAGACTCCAACAGGCTTATAGCCTGACACAAGAGAAGCTACAGGGTATGGCCAAGCAGAGACAAAGACAGCAAGGGTCAGTGAAAGATGTCAGCCTAAATCCAGGCGATTTGGTGTACGTACGGAACCGAAGAGTGAGAGGAAGAAACAAAATCCAGGATGTGTGGGAAGATTTACCCCATCTGTGTACTGGAAAGAATGAATTCGGACAAAGTCGTGTATAAAGTAGTTCCGGTGGATCGACCAAAGAATGTGCATCGCTTGGAGTTACGCCGTTGTGGACCCCTGCAGAATGAGCCCAGATGGTCAAGAGAGCAGCAAGAGACCAAGTCGAGTATGAGTGTGATACAGTCAGAGTTAGAATCTGATGATAGCTAGTGAGTAGTGGTACCAGAGAATTCGTTGGGTGAGGACACAAGTGCGATGAGAGCATCAGAGGAGGGTCCCAGAGAGGAACAATTGATAATACCAGCAGCATCGGAGTCTACAGTTCGACGTTCACAAAGGGCCACAGCAGGAAAACACAGCAATCTTTTCAACGAGCCACGGTCGGTGCAGGGTATGGAAGCTGCAGTAATCCCTGGAAAGTTAAGTGAGTGGTAGGTCATGAAAATGGTTTCTGTTTTGGATCATTTGCTGCAGGTAGTGGGTGATTTGAAAAGAGTGATAGGGAAATAGTCAATGTTTTTTTGTTAGGATTGGTAGATATGGAATCATCGGGACGATGATTTTGTAAATAGGGGTGGATGTGGTATGGCGCTCTGGTTTGGCGGGGTGGGGGAGGAACCAGGTAAAGATTTAAGTGGTACCTACATGGAAGTATTTAAGTGATGCACCAAATTCATGTGGGAGAGACGCCATTCAATCACGGCACGAAGGTGCATGGATACGCAATGTTTGAAGGCTCCCGGTAACCTGAATAGTCGTGGGGAGAAATTGTGTGTTTAATAGATAGAGGCCACAGGAGCACGGTGTTGATGATAATGTGAGTAGTGGAACAGGTTTTATGTGACTAATGGGATATTGGATATGTGTCTTAAATCTCTGTGGTTCTAGGAGGATCAGTGTTGAGAACCCTGGTAACCAGAGCGGCCATTGTGTAAAGCAGATATTTTAAGAGGTATGAAATGTGTTTTGAAGTTATATTTGAATTATGATTATTGGAGGTTAATTTCTTTTTGTTTACATTATTTTTCTAATTTAGTTTTCTTTTGTTTATTGTAACAGATGGCTGTGGTTTTTATTTAATTTGACTCTTGATTGTTATTTTTCATTTGGGTTGAGTTGATTCGGTTAAGTTGATTTCTTTTTCTAATTTTGATTACTTTTGTTTGGTTTATGTTACCCTCTAGTGAGAGGGCTGTTTAAGAAAGGACTTTTAATGATTGGTATTAATAAAGTAAACTGTTTTATATGAGAATTGAGTAGTGAATGACATTAAACAACAAAACACATTCATATGTTGTGTGGTAAACTCTTTAATAATGATCGTGTTAGTTGAGCTAACAGTTAAAAGCGGGCGCTGTCATGTTTGTTTGTGCCGCATTTACAGCACGTGAAATTAAATGTATGAAGCCTAAAATAAACATTATGTGATTGAAAGCACTGCATAGTTGTGATATGTGAGAGGATTGAGTAAGTCTGTCTCTGGCTCGAATGTTCTAATCACACCGGTGTGATCGTATATGTGCCAAAGGGTTAACTTAAGACTTTTAAAAAATCTGCATTTATTTTTAGGTTTGGGTGGCACCGGCACACCTTGGCACACCCGTGGCTACGCCACTGGTCTATGATATTACAAGTTATTCCCTTACATGCATTGTGCATGCTGCATCATGGGTGTGGCATATGGGCGATTGTATTACATCACCGGACAGACATGTTTGGGCTGTGCATATCAGTTGACCAATTGTGTATGCAAACACGCCAGGTTTCTATGACAACCAGATCACGTGTACTTTCCTGCATCTCAGCCACAGGTCATAATTAACGTAGTGGTAAAAGCACTCCAAATTATTTTATGGTTATGTCAAGCAATGTAAATTGTCATGAGTTATCTAAATTATGTTGTACAGCTGAGTAATAATTTGCTACATAGTCTTGTTTAGTATTGTTTAGTCAGCCAGTGGCCTTGAGTCAGCTCGGATGTGCTAGTTAAACTGCGTCTTTTACTGTCGTAAATATGTATCTTTTACACCAGCTCTTAAACTTCAGTGAGGTCAGATTATTTTTAGATATATTGAAAGAGGATTTTTACTTTAGTAAAATAACCGTTCCCTTAGTTTCATAGGGATGCGCCGACATGTACATTTTGTCCTTTAATGATACCTGATAATTTTTTAACGTTGGAAGCCGATAATTTATATATTGGCCGATATACAGTATCTAAATATTAAGATAAATTTCCCTTAAACAAAGGGCAAACATTGGACAACTCGTTTTATTTTAAAACATCGACTGCATAAAGCAAAGTAACATTTTTTTTTTCACGTACTAACCCTTACACTAGTTAAAGATTCTTTAACTTTTAAACTTTTCTGGTATAATATTATTAACATATTTATAAACATTTTTATTAATATTATTATTTTATTAATATGTAATAAACAAATTATAGATGTTCCTCCAGTGCAACCCAGAAAAGTGTTCTATATAGCCACAAGTCTAACTTGTCTCAAGACAAAACACATTCAAACAGCAATTAGCTTAAAAAAATCTGCTTTTGTTTTGTTATTTACACATTCATATGCTTATAACAGTAAGTGAATGATCACGACAGACAGACAGTACTGTTGTGGATTTTAACTATGAGAAGCGTGAACCTGAAGTGGTTTAACCAGAGGAAATAATTAATAATTTATCGGCTTTAATAGGCTATATATCGGCTTTATTTTATTATCGGGCCGTTGCCGATAACATTAAAAATGACAATTTATCGGCCGTTACTGATATGGCCGATAATACATCCCGTTTTATAGTTTTTGGGAATATTGTTGTTTTGGTGATTCTACTGTCCTGAACAGCACTATTCTTTGTTAACTTGATTTTTAGATTAAAAGTTAAGTAGTTTACTAGTGCTAAATTATGATTATTCGGTTAAGTGGTACATTTTTCTGGTCCAAGCATTCATTTCAAGCGGATCTACAGCTTAAACAGCTCTTTGAGCACTATACTCATATTGCATATTTAAGCGAAACATGTATTAACTAAAAGTATACACTATACAGCAGTCACATGAATATTTGAATACATTGTGAAACAATGTGAAATCGCTGACTGCACGTGGGTTTTCGTTATGAAGATAAAGGTTAGGATCGTGGTTTTCCGATAGTTTTATAGAGCGTATATTAGCATTATTTTTGTTGTTTGCCTATAGCATCTCACTGAGCGTTTGGACCCGGAAACAGTATATGTTTCCATATATGGTGGTGCGTGACGTCAGGCTTAACAAGCGGATAAACAAACCTCTTACATTTTTTTTTAATTTTCTGCATATAATTATTTTTAAAAGCACCTGAAAGGGTTCTGCCCAACTTTCTGAGAAGTCAGAAACGCTGGTGATGAATCACACCCACTATTGAACTTTTTACTCACTCAAGCAGTCAGTTATAAGTCAACAGTCATAAGACACAGTCAGATTTCATCACTCTGTGTCTATATCTGAGTCTTACAGTATTTAAATAGCTTCAGTTCACACAGGCCAAGCCTTTAGATTTTACTACACCATAAAGCTCTGTTCTAGCAACAATATAGATACACCATACTCACTAAAAACAGTTGGGTTAAAAATAACCCAACATATAACCCATAGATGGGTTACTATAGCACCGACCCCTTGTTGGGTTATTTTAATAATATATTGGGTAGCAAGTTTTACCCAATCAGTTGGGTTATGAAATAACTAATTTGTTGGGTTATTTTTGCCAGCATGTTCTTTGTTGTTTTCTTATTGTTACATTTGTTGTTTATTATTTTTGGCCATCCTATTTATTATTTGATTTCAGTGTAAACAAATAATGCACAACATGGAAATACCTTTATAAATCTTTGTTTCCAACACAATAAGATTGGTTGCAGTTGTTTTATTAATGTACTTCCTTTGATCATATGTTACTAGCAGTTAAGTATCAATTTACAAGAATCAAATAAATAAACAGAACAGAGGCTAGTCTAGCTTATACAATTATAAAAATTTACAGCACCACCAGGCTTGGCATACTCGAAAATGTAAATATACAACACGTATCAACTGCTTGTAAAAGACTGTCTTCCTCCAGCATCATTCTTCCCACAATTCCCACATCCATTGCTATATGGAAAAATAACCCAACGTTTTTTCGAATGTACTTACTCATTGTGTCTCTCTCCCTCATTCAAAAAAACAAAACATGTTTGTTTCTCTTTGTTGAATTGAGTTAATTTAAATTAGCCGCAGTTATAAACAAGTGTTAGTCATTTCACTGCAGTAAACAACTCATGACAACTAAAATACGTTGGGTTATTTTTGTAAACCAATAGTTGGGTTAGAGATATTGGGTCGTTTTGTTGGGTTGTTTCTGACATTTATTGGGTCATTTCTGTAACAACCCAGCCAGTTGGGTTAAAATTGAGCTCTGTGAGCGGTTATTATAAATTTCAACGGTCGACCGGCACCTCTGCTGACATTCGAGAGGTAAGTTAATATTAATAATACTTATTAAATGTGCATGTGTGTATATATGTACATGTTTGTATGCAATGTTGTTTAATATACACAAACGTACATCTCTGTCGACTGTTATATTCTGCATGATTGTCAACGTCAAAACGTGATTTTTATAACCAACCTATTTCAAACGTAGATAAAAATAATTGTTTGGGACCCACTCTCGCTTTGCTTTTCTTAGTCCGAAACTTTTAGGTAAGTCATAAACATTTGTGTAAATCATATTTTAGAAATTTGGAGAAGGTCGACTTTTAGGACCCAGCGGAAGCGTCAGGGCTTCCAACCGTTTTTTAACTTAATGTTAAAACTAACTTTTGTTTAATTTAAACAAATATGCAATGAAACGTGTACATAATAAGAAATTAATATAATCTATTATATGACACATGAAATTAACATTGTGTACTAATTTTCACAATTAAAGTATATAGGAAAAGTGTGAACCCTACAGGTCATCATGCTAAGATGTAAAGAGCTATGAATTCTTCATCATATTGTAGTGTGCTTGTACTTTTTTTCACATGACTGTACATCATTTTTGACAATAAAGTTGTAATTATAAATACTTATTGTAATAATAATGCTGTGTGTGCATATTTACAAAAGAGAATATCTGTTTATAGGTTGGAACAAACATCATTCTTTATCAGGAGGAGCAATGGAAGACCTTCATGTTCTGCATCTTGGGGATAAAACCATTTCCTCTTAAGTCTTCGTTATTGTTGGAAGCATGATTCTGGTATGTGTGTATGTGCAGTTGTATATGGTCTATAAATGTGCATGCTTGTCTGTATTGGAAAGGTGTAGAAAGTTTTGTGTGTATTTAATTAATAAATAAATACTTTTGTCTCTATGGAATGTTTGTATTTAGTCTGGGCATGTCTGTCTCTCTGCCTATTGTGTGTATTTAAACATAGAAATTAAAGTGAGGAAAGCTATAAATTCCAAGAGTTCCAAGGAGAGTGAATGTGCCCATTTAGTACACACCAGGGCTCTATAATAAATATTGTACAATAACTCAGTAAATTAAAAGATGTTGCATTGCTTAATTTCGCTTCTATTCGCTTTATGTGCAGGTTGCATATTAACTTCAGACATTAATTACTGTAGCGGCTCTACACGACACCAGCCGAGGAATAAGGGTGTTGTATAGCGAAACGATTAGTCATTTTCCAAGAAAACTTATTGAAATTATATACTTTTTAACATAAATATATGGCTTGCAGTGCCTCGGAGTGCCTCCATGATGCGTGTCCACTATACATAATCACATCTACAAAGGTCGCGGAAGTTCCGACCCAGTGTTTACAAGTGTGGAGAAAGAAGACCGTTCAAAAGTTCTTGGATGTTGAATGACACATTATATGTCTTTGTGCAAGAGTATTGTTTAAAATGGTCAGTTTGTGTTGTGTGCATATCAGGGATGTTTAAATCTTAGAAATCTACGTCAAGCATAACATTTTTAACACGATTGCATAATACGTAAGCCGTGCAAGCTATGTATTTGTTTAAAAAGTATATGATTTTTTGTTTTCTTGGAAAATGACTAATCACTTTGCTAGACAACACCCCTATTCATCGGCTGGTGTCGTGTAGAGCAACTGAAATTTGGAACTCAACCAACAGCCCCCCGTTGAAGTCCATTATGTGGATAAGAACCATGCTTTTTTCAGCCTCAATTTGTTTTCGACAGAAGAAATAAAGACACGGACAGCTTGTATGACATGTGGGTGAGTGAATTATCATGATTTTTTTATTTTATACTCCTTTATGGGTTCCTTTTTGTACCTCTACAGGTACAAAACATATGTACCTTTTTGAGTACATATTGTATCATAATTACCTGTTGTATACCTCAGTCGAATGTTAAATGGAAACAAAACATACTTTTAAATGTACACAATTAGAGGAACAATTATGTACCCCAAAAGATCATAAAGTGTTTTGAACCTGTAGTTGTACAAAAAGGAGCCCTTAAGGGGACCACCCCAGTGACGGCTATTGTAACTTAGAAAGTACAGTTTTGTACATATTTTTGCATCATTTTAGAATTTGCACACAATTTTGACATGGGTTGTTTATTTGATCCATTATCGATTGTTGGTTATATTATGATTTTCATGGTCTAGAGCAAGCAGTTAAATCTAAACAGATGTGACTTCCCCTTCTGAATTGTGATTCATAACTGTACAAATATTTAATCTTTATAGATACATAAGTGGTAGTGACTTTACATAAGATTTTGTTTTTTACATTTGTTAACAGTATAGTTTCTGAAGTTCTACTCTCTCATAAAGCTTCTGTCCACTTCTTGTGGGGCTTTTCTATGTCATATTTCTCTCTAGTGCAGACGATTGTGGAGTTGTGATTCATGAACTCCTGTGTGTGATGTGAATTTGGAAACAAAACATTCTGTGCAGTCTTCTCTTGTTGCACTGATCCTCTGGAAACACATATAGTACTTCAGACCTGACATTGCCTGAGATGAGCTTATGAGTTTTAGACTTGCCTACAGTATATGAAGAACCATACAAATTAAAGGGATAGTTAGGAATACTATAATTATTCCTGAATGACATCTTGTTAGTCAGTCTTGTTTGGAGCTGCAATGCTGTATTATTACTGTGAGCTGGTTGTCTTCATAATCTTTTGAGCTTTTTTGGTGTTTTGCACGCTGGACGCATTAGAGTTCTTGCATAACTTGTATACTGTTTTCAGGGGTAAACTATATGGTTGGTTAAATGCAATGTGAGTTAGGCATCATTCTATCTAAAATTGTACATTTTCCTTTGAGCAACACAAAGTGACATCAACATTCATCACTTGCTCACATTCCATCAAGTACATCACAAATATTTGGCATCATTGATATTAAACAATAATAATATGTTGATATTATCGCTGCAGTTTGACTGAAGGAGACAGATTTATGGAGAACTTGCCATCATGTCAGCCTGTCCACCTCTGACTCCCTGAGGGCCGAGGCAGTGTTAAGAGCAGGAAGTTGTAAAAATCACACGGTAGTGCTCTCCAGACCAAAGACGACCTGCTACTGTGTGCTCAATCAGTGTTCCCACAGTCACCATAGAGGAGAATCTCTTTACAGTCTGTTCAAATTTACCACATCACTCACAATTCAGTTTTTTACTGTCATTTCCCACCTATTGCCTAAATTTACTGCAGACATCACCCATTGAGTTATTGTCAAACTCAGACAAGGGTATGACTGCTGGTCCCAAATGATCTGTGCATCTAAAGAGTTGTTTTTACCTAAATACATGAAAAGATTTGATAGCGTTACAATTATTCCTATTAATCTTGCAGTTTACCCTATTAGTCTAATTAGATACATTTTTATGAGCATTGGATTTAAAGTGATAAAGTGCCATTTCTTACAAATGATCCAAAAATGTGATCCAGTCTCTGAAAACCAGCTAAAGTCATTTTTTTGTGATTTAACATTTTCTCCATAACATTATTCTTCTACATAGCTAAAATGTAAAGAACATTCTGTGAAAACCTTGATATCTTTAATATGGACTGAGTAAGACCATTTCAAAGATTGAAATCATAGTGAAATCAAACTTTGATGCTTGTTATCTCATAATTTGATTTGGAGATTTTAGCCTGGTTTTCACAGACAGGGTCACATAAATTGCAATTATTTTAAAATTTACATAAGAAGCTCAAATTATTTTGGTTGAAGAGTAAAATATGTAAGATGAAAGACATGAAAATAAGCAGCAATGAATTTTTCTCATTATTTTTGTAAGGGTTATCACAACACAGCATGAGAACAGGTTTATTTTTGCTTAGACGTGGGGTTTAGCTGCTTTTCAACTAGAAATCACCTGTAGCAGGTGGGGGTGAGATAAGCCAACACACCTGGATACTCGACAGGTGCTTCACTTCACATAACCAAAGCTATGTCTGAGGCACCTGAGCTATAACTCGGTTCACAGTCTTAACACCCATTAAAAGCAAAATGCATTCAACACTGGAAAAGCTGATATCTTCCAAACATTGAAAAGATTAGCTACAACACATTAGCCATATATGCGGTCAAACAAGTCAAACAAAGAAGTTGGTTATTTCCCATCTTTTTAAAAAGCAGAGCAACGTCTTGTCTCTATCCTTTTCATATACTCTAGACAGTATGTTAAAACCTATGAAGTTCAGGTGTCTCAGGCATTTCTGTCCACCTGTTGATGTTTTGTCTGGCAACAGAATGTTTGTTTTTAGATTTCTAGATCATAATTCGGCAGGTTGTGTCTGGAATAGACTGTAATGACAGGAGCTTCATGTCTGTAATTTGATAAGTGGTCTTTTAGATTAATGTGGTGTTTGGTCACCAGATTGGTGTTAAACCAATAAGAAATGTGTTGGTGTGAATGACCCGAGACATGTCAGTTTGTGTAACATTCACAGACATTTTTTAATGTGCATTCATAGCCCTATTGCTATTTTTTTGCTATTTATCTTGCAAATAATAATAGAAAAATGCAGAAGAAAACTTTTTCCATAAATATCTTTAATACTCAAATTTGTCATATACATTTTTGAAAGCACATATTTACACAGGAAACTCTATGACAGTGTTCAGATGCAAAAATTGCAATTGCATATAAAAATGTTTATAAACGATCAGTGAAGTATTTCAAGCAGGCAAAATGGTCATCAAGATGGTAAGAAAAGATAAATAGAGAACATGACCTACACGTCTCCAGTGACTATCTAGATTCTGAACTGCAGATACATAAATACAACGTGACATCATCTTTATTGAGGCAAAGACACCTCTTTGCTATTGTCCTGAAGCATTGCCAAAGGTTTTGAGTTGCGTGCCTGTCGAAACCCCGGGCTGTCTCCCCCTCCGGCTTTATGCAGTTGTTCCGGTCTCCAGTGGAGGCAGTGGGGACATGGGCATGCCACAGGATGGTGCATTGTCTGGGCAGGGGTGTACAAAGTTGGCTGTGGAAGTCCACCCAGCCAGGGGTAGGTTGAAGGAGGGAGGTGCAGAGTGTCCACTGGCCTTGTTGTGGCAACATAAGGGTTTGAGTAACCCATGCCCAGGTGAGAGTACAGATGAAGAGGTATGTGGGGTAGCAGCGGGTAGGGCAGTCCGGATGCCGCCTGGCTCACCAAGAAGGCACACAGGTTTGGGTCCAGTGGATTAGGCCAGTGTAGACTGTGACGTTGCCTCTTGTCCTTCATTCTTCTGTTCTGGAACCAGACCTGTAATAGATATAATGGATAGTTTGGGTCTGAGTGTAGGACACAACATGGTGGCTGGTAATGTTGTAAGAGAGAGTTGAAAAAAATCTTTTTTTTCAAGACTGAATAAAGAAGTCCGTTTTTCATAATCATCAATTCTTTTATAAGCGCTTTTTACAAGAAGCTTCAACTTGAAATGCATTTAAAATTTCGTTTTGGATAAAAGTGTCTGACAAATGACTAAAGGTTTAAATGCTTTAAATGTTGTCTGGATGACTGGAGAAGCTTTTCTTGGGCCAAAGTTTTGAATAGGCCTATGTCATACTACAGGTGATGTCGAATTACCTTTATCGTTGTCTCTGGGAGGTTTAGCGCTGCAGCCAGTTCACATCGTCTGGGTCGAGACACGTAACTTTCTTTGCAGTATTCTTGCTCCAGACGGTTCAGCTGCTCCCGTGTGAACGCGGTCCGGTGTCGCCGACTTTGGTCTATTCCATTGAGGAGTGAAATACGAGGGCAATCTTCATCTCCTTGGTCACTGTCAGCTTGAACGACAGTAGACACTGGCGACTCCCTGACTTCTCCTACTGAATAATAAACAAGAGACCGTCGTTTAGATTAATTCAAATTCAGATTATGTTGGCTATTAATACATTTTAGCTGGGAATAACGAAAAATAACGAGTAAATTGTTTAATCATGCTATTTAAAACTATGTACACACAAAAATCACTGTTGATTTTACTTCACCGAAACCATGGTAAATTTTCATAGGCCTATATACATTGAAAGTTAGTAAAGGAGACGACTTTTAATCTAAAAATGAAGTTGCTGCTCTTACCTAGGCTACAATGGCTGCTCTTATTAACGGCTATATTAAACCTGTTGCTGTGAGTGCATATATCACGTCATATTTACTTAAGTAACATGTTTAACAGGTAAATATTTTAGTAAATAGTTTATGCAAAACATGTCGACATTCCTCTTCACAAAACGTAAATGTTAAAATATGGGCACTTACACATTTTACCGTTGAGTTTCACTTCCTCTATAGTCCACTAATCCAAATATTTCCAAGCGGATTTTCACAAGCTTTTCATTTTCCACGAAACGGCCCAAGACAGGCCCAAAGAAATGAACGATCTCTCTTCACACTGCTTTTCTACCGAGCCAAGTTGGGTTATGCGCGGTAAGATGAGTTGTTTTTGTAGTAGCTGTCCACCCCCCTCCCTCACCTCTGCATCTTTCAGGTCGTCCCATCTTGTCCTAATGAGAGAGACGCGCTCTATCCGCCGAGGCGCCGCCTGGGCGCGCGGACAGAGGGAGGTGTTAAATTGTCTTTGGTTTCCGACTGGCCTTTGTACTTTTGTTATGGAGAATTAAGATCGACCTCCCTTTGCGTACTGTCACAGTGGCTTCCCCGTCGAGATAGGCCGAACCTGATTGTTCCGTGGCGTTTGATGTTTGTATTTTTGGAAGTCAATCATTAGAATCCTAATGTCCTCAAATTGCAGAGGTCTGCGGTTTATAATAAAGATGAAAGCGCTGCAGAAACGCCATACAGGCGTGTGAGCAGCGAGCATTTGACGCAGTTATAATAAAAATAATTTTGCACTGATCAGACTGGATTTATCTATTGTTGTTTACAGTTTGACATAATAAGTGATACCTGTGCCAGGTGAAGACAACTATTAACACACACTGCATTCATTTGCATCACACATCACATCACACTTTAATGTGTCTTATGAAGACAAATAAATAAATAACCAATTAGGCTACAGTTTTATTATTAAGTTTTGATGAGGTTTAATTTGCATTTAATTTTCTGCTAATCTTCTGTCAGTAATTGCTGGGCACATGTATGCTGACAAACAAAAGGGATCAAAGGTCATTAACCTGTTTACACACACAATCTATGACTTTTAGCCACATTACAGCCAACATTAGATAAAGTAAACAAGGCAAGAACAGAAGAGGAAAATAGCATTTAATGGTAATTCTTAAAATTAACAAAGTTAATTAAAGTAAATACATTTTAATTGGAATTGACAAAAATATTGTTTCTAAATATTATAAAACATACTTTACCAGCATAGATGTTTGCATGTCTTTATTACCAGTACATGTAGCCATAGATAGACCGTCACCAGTAACTTATTAACAGATCTCTTCTCCCAGACATGGTTTCAAATCCTTCCTTGGTGGTACAGATTAACCTGATATCAAACTGTCTGATTGTTGTATTGTTATACATTAGTGCTTTGATCACTTGACGGTTGGGGAAAGGCTCCGGCAAGGCTATAGTCTTTACCTGGACACTGGGAGCAGATATCACGTATAGGGGTGACAGACGCTTCACCTTCGTGAACAGACAAGCCCGTCTTCATCACTTGAAAACTCTGGGAAACCTGAGCATGTTTTGTTTGCACTGAAAATTTAATGTCAGTTTTATTTGGCCTTTTATATATTCTTTCGGTTATTAAATTGGTCAATGTCCCCATTGATTGTTGTATAAACCTAAATGCGTTTTGGTATGAAACAAAGATTTTCTTTCAATATCAATACTCAGTTAAAGGCATACTCCACCCAAAAATGAATATTCTGTCATGAATTACTTCCCCCAGAGTAGTTCCAAATCTATATACATTTCTTTGTTCTGTTGAACACAAAGAAAGATATTTTGAAATATGTTCGAATCTGACATTTCTGGGACATCATTAAAAGTCAAAGGTGCCCTGTTTACTTTCCTAAATTCTTCAAAAAAAAATGTTGTGTTCAAAGGAACAAAAAAACAATACAATATTATATCCCAGAAATGTCAGTTGCTAACATTTTTCCAAATAACGAGTTTAAGATAATCTCTGTTTTAACAGGCACTATTATTTTGCAGGTAGCAATTTTAGTTTGATACTTTGTGTGTCTTTGTAGTGAGCTTTTTATAATTTAGTACATCCAGATTTTTTCCCGTGTTATATCAGTGCTTTGTCAACATCTAGCTTTTGACTACAATTGTAAAGAGTGCATTTAATTGTAAAGTCCATCAAATATCGTATTGTTTTATAAATACATTATGAATACATACAGAGCAAGGCGCATAGGCCATGTCCAATAACTGCATCTCATCCTAATAGTACACCAGTGTGTAGTGTCAAGTGTTATCCATGATGCACCTCAACCTGCTCTGCAGTGTTCAGGATAACTTGAGGATCACAAGAAGGTGTGTGATCAGTGCTAGAACTAAAAGACAGCTCTTCAGAAGCAATGTTGGCTGTTTCTGGTGTAGCTATCGCATGGCACTTGAATGAAGTCCACCATGTGTCCAAGTGTTCTACAGGGTTGGTGCAGGTCATTGTGGGAGTTCATTGTGGGTGTAGATTTTAAACAGAAAAATGACAACACTTTTATTTCAGTTCAGTAGTTCAGATACCCCTTATACATACATGTGTACGTTTCAGATTAGAAAGTAAAGTATATAGCATTTGCCAGGTCTTTTGCTTTCAACACAATTCATTTATATTTATTTTAAAGTAATTGGCCACATGTTTTACTTAATACTTTTTCTGCATGACTAATGTGGTTTTAGAAAGTCTAATGTTTCAGTGTGCTATGTTTTGATGCTACAATGTACTGTCTATTTGTGAAAAAGTGTTTCTATGTACATCACCTGCATACCTTCTTAACAGAGTAGTGCTTTCCCATTACATTTTCTTACAATCATATAGAATGATTGTAGAAGTAGAGCTATAGTGATCAACAGCGTGTGACATTTACTTGGAATTTAGTTGTACAGCAGGGGTACTTTGTCCTGGTTATTTATATCAGCTCCAAACCTGCTCCTACAACCCTGACTGTAATTTTCCACTTAATGCCTTTATTTGCTTGTTTGGGTGTGTTTAACTGGAGATGAAATTAAACTACAGAAGTGTGGATCTCAGACAGTAGAACAAAGCATACATTTTAATATCAAAAAGACCATTTTTTCTTGAAAGAATTCTTGAAAAATTCTTAAAAATATCAAGGGTCAGTTTTTAAAGTAATAATATTTATAATAAAAAAATCTATTTCTAAATATGAAGATGCCTCTTTACCAATTAGAGTCAAGTTTGTTTGACAAATTACTCCAAAATTCAAGTTGAAAGTAAGAAATAGTTTCATCAATTTCAACTGTACATATGAGGGTTGAAAACCTTTAATGAATAGCATATTTCATTACATTATTTGGGATAACGGATGGCACGAAAACAATTCACAAAGAAATGTTCACATACAATATTCAAGTGTTTCCACAGTTTTTGTTGTTGTTTATGTTTTTAAATAGGGTCATTTCGTTTTGAAATGGTCATTTTCAAAAAGTCATTATTTAGTTCTATTTTCTGTATACCTAAATCAGATGCACCCAAGGTTGATTGGCAAACTATATATTTTTTATATATCTTTGGTGGAGCAAATTTCCAAGCTGGGTTCACCCAAAAATGAAAAAGTATTTGTCATCATTCACTCACCCTCCTGTTGTTTTAAAGTGGATGACATTCCTATTGCACAACACAAAATTTTGATGTAATCCAGACAATGCATGAGAATCAAAGAAGTTAGAAAGTTTCTCATATCTTTGAAACCAGTAGGTCTTGCTAATATAGGCCCACTATATGAGACTTTAGCAAGGGCGGAGTTTCTTGTGGTTGTATTTATGTTATGGTTTAAATTATTACTGTTCCATGTATTAGCAACAGATATAAAATAATATAAAATCTCCTGTTGTTCTTAGGTGTGTAGTCATATTCTCGAGTTTGGCGTTTTATTGCTTTATATGGTTCTGAATATTAATAATAACTGCACTCATTGAAAATGTATAGATAAAGATAAATAAAGGAACTCGTAAATTACGTAAATTAATGGCCACTGATTTTTGTGGGCGGCCACGTATAGGGGGTGCATACATTTTGAAGACAAATATACAACATCGAAACATTTAAGAATAAATAAATGAAAAAATGAATGTCGTATGAAAGCCGGTTAAAGTTAGCTCCTATGCCACCTTTTAGCATATACGCTTACCTGCTCTTCATGCTGTTAAAACCCTGGGGCACTCTTTTCATCACAGACAAGACCACGTTGCCACTTGATTTATCCATAAAGCGCACCTTGCATCTTAATTCCATCTTTAGTGCGCTCTTACTGTAACTCTATAAGGCAATCGTTATCATTGTACATGTATGTCAGGACCATTACTGCAAACGCGCATCAGCCGAGCCAATCGGTAAATGCGTAAAAGTAACACAAAATACAGAACACGAATTTCGGTGAATTGTCGTATACGTTATCGCGCTAAGCATTGTTCATGTCCAAATTGCAAGAAGTAAATTTACCGCATAAGTGCATTTAATGGAGATGATTCGATCTTATAAATTGTTTTTTAACCTATGTGTTAATGCCTATACTTATTTCCATATGTTTTGTCTCATTCCTACTTAATTTACAGTAATTTAAAGTTCATTAAAATCTGCTGTAGGTCTGCATACCTGCCCTGTGCAATGCCAGTGGCATTTCATGAGTTTTTTTCTGTGAATGCAAATCTTTTCAAAGGTTTTTCTTGTTACAACAGCATTGTTAACCTGCCCGCTTGCTAATTTATAATAATAATAATTTATATATAATACAAAAAAATAGCGTTCATTGTTAAACATTAAAATTCTTGGTCACTGTAACGACTGTTTTTTAATGTAAGACTGCGTACATGAATGTATGCTACTTAATTGGTTAGCTAGATTGTTCACAGAAGTAGCCTTTGATTATTTTCATAATCATGCTGTTTTAACATATTTGTAGCGTTGTTTCTTACTCTTATTTAATTTTGATTAAACATTGTCTTGACTTTAAATATGTGTCCTGTCATTTATTGCGTTAAGTCACCGTCACCGGTGGTGCTACAAAACCCGTGTCTTAAAAATAAAAGTATCCCACTGGACAAAATAGTGATTAATTACTGTTTTATTTGCCTAACAATTAAGAATTATTATTTGCTAATTAAGAATTAGGGGGGACATTTATAAATGACTTGGATGTATAGCCTGTCTTCTTCCACCTCCTCATTTTTGTCACTTATCTGCATTGCAGCACTTGTTATAGCAGACCACCGTTTCATTTTGCTGATGTCCTTGAAGCTTACATCTCTTGTACGTTTCACAACACGCATGACGACCTTTTCTAGACAGGCAAATAGACGTATTGCTAAAACAAAGGCTGTAATGAAAGTACGTAGTGACGCGCACATTATCAGCTCGGTCATTAAAGGTCCAGGATTACAATAACGTCCCTGCCAATTGCTACGTGATTTCTATGTTGCGAGCAGTAGGCCTACATTGAGAATGTAAGGAGGCGCTCCTTTTGCATTAGTTTAGGCAATACTCTGTCATTGAGAGTATTTATTTAATTGTGGACAAATGTGAGGTATTAAAATATACGTACCGACCTTGTGCTTAGTGCACAAATATGCAGTTTTTTTAAGCTTGCAAAAACAACATTTTATCAAAAGCCGTATTTCTTTTGAACAGAACACTTATTTAATCCTGTTTATTGTGTGGTTCTGGGATATCTCATTCTCTATCAGCTAGAAAAGGTTTTTTGAGTCCTGTTAAAGGTACATGCATTTACAATATACATCACATTATCTGTTATTCGTAGCCTGAAACCCTTTGGATGAAACAACTGTCACTGCATTAAAACATGAAACAACAAGAAAGGGTTATGCAGAAAATAAAAAATATGCAATAATATAGTATGCACGCAACGATCTCGCTCTATAATCCAAGTACAACAAAACAGTTATGCCTACCAGCTTTCCAATTGAACAAGTAAGTGCAAAAATACAAAACAATTACCAATTCCAACTAAACAAAAAACTTTTATCTAAAATGATAGAATACCTATTATTAGTTGTTAATTACCACATTAAAGTTGTTAATTCCATTTATTATAAATTCCAAACCATTTAAGATCTGGCTAATGTAGTTCAAATGACCATGCTAACACTAAATGTCTAAACTTAAATTGTTTAGCAACGCTGAACAATTTGTACATTCCGTTACGATTTAGATAATTATATTGTCATATTAAGTCTTACCATGCTGCGCCTTTATGTCTCTGTATGTACTGTGTATACAGAGTATATACATATATTTGTATGTACTTGTCGGTTCACGCGATCTTTGCATCTTGTTTTATTGTACATGCTTCAAATGAATTAGACGTACCCTATTGACGAGGTGTCTTCGTCATTGTTAGTTCATTTTGGAAGAATGTGCACAGTTCTGGTAAGAACGTGCAAGGGAGACTACATTTCTCGTGGGCAGGACACTGTACAATTAGATCATTAAATGATTTCTTGCGCACAGTAGCAGTCTCCAGTGGGTACAGCATTTTATGAGGCTGCTGTTGTCTTCAATCACGAATACCATGCAGCTGCTCAAATGGCGTGATACCTCACTTTGTGTTTAAAAAACACGAAAAGCAGGCACTTTGTTTTCAGTTCATTCTTAGTTTGAGGCAGATCTGTTTACATTTTCTGATACATTATAGCAGTTTAAAGGAAGAAGGCTATTCAAGACAGGCTTACTCGTTTGCCATAAATCTCGGCAGTTTGTTATCCCCCCGGCCGCGTCATTCTTCAAATGTGTTACCTTTGATGACAAGTTCGATCCAGAGACCTTGAACTTGAATAGTTTGTCTAAGGAGGGACTGCGTCTATCGCTGCCGCCTAAATAGGCCCTTCAGGGGGGGCTTTACTCGTCCCTTTAAACTTGGCCTTGACCTTGAGGGCCTTGCCTGACCTGTTTGTAAATACAACCGTCTGGGGATGTGTGTGGGAAGGCACATTAAAGGGGAAGCTTTTTTTTCCCATGTAGCCATTTTACAAAACCTCACAATGTATGCCAAATATCACATCAAGCTTAAACGTAATCTTACCATTTTTTTATTTGGTGGGAAAATTATACAAAGTAGCCTATATTACCTCCAAATAACGTTTATATTTAACATGCGTTCACATGTTACAAATAGTCTACCAACGTTTTCTGTTTTCAAAATTATTCATTTAAATCCCCGCAGCATTTGTATTATTTTGTTTATAGGACATCTTACTTTGCCGTCGTAATAGTGTTAAAATTTGCGTGCAAACACATCTTACTAAAGTTTGGATTCTTAAGCATTTTAATAATGTTTTCGATTGCTCTTTTTTGTTATCTACATCACAAATAATAATGAATCTTAATACAAAAATCAAAATCCTTAGTGATAAAGAAATGTTTGAAAATGTTGATCATTTCACAAAAAGTTTTTTTTTTAATAGAAAACCACCAGTCCCCCAAAGCGTGTAAAACATTTCTTTAAAATCCAATGAAAAATAACGTTTAGTTTAATATTTTGTTCAACAATTTTCAACCCATGTTGTTCGCATTAAAGTCAAGGCTGCCGTAATAAACGAGACTTTTGACTGTTGTTTGGGGAACAATTTTGAATGATTTTTTCCCTCTATCAGCGGAGAAAATTTGTAAAAAGGCGTGAGGCGTTTTTCAAACTTACGTGAAACAAGTTATGATTTCAATTTTTATGGTAATGATAAATCGTTTGTACATTTGGCACTGGTGATTATAGGCCATTTAAATGTCTGTAATGAAGCATTCCAGTGTGCAATTAAATCCTAAATAAAAATTATGACCTATATAATATTCTATATAATATTTGATGTTCAGTATTTTGTAGATTTGTACTTCTGTGATATTATTCTGGTATTATTCAAGAAAGTTGATTTTTTCCAGTGTTGCAACAATTTAGTTACAATTTGAAATATTTTTATCATCAGAAATACGAAAAAATAGGGTAATGCAGGTTTTAAACAACGTGTATTAATTGTTTATTTACTGCGTGAAACAGCTTAAACATTGTTAATATTAGTCCAAATGCAATTGTTAACATCCAGTGTGTGTAATACGGACACTATGAATGCAACCTGGTTGTCACATTGTCACTCCAAATTGTTGCATGAAAGAAATATTTATTTATTTCACGTGTCAAAGCAATAACATAATGTAATGAACGAGTTGTAATAGAATTTAGAGTTCATTGAATAATACATTGAATAATAAAAAAATGTCCAGAGAAGTGGAATGTGGTTCTTTTAAGTTGCTATTCCGATTTAATTTCCAGATGGTCAAAACGTCTAAAAATGACCTATCACTATGTTAAATAAGATAGCTCATGAACAAAAATACTGGCATGATTTTTAAAAATATGTATTTATTAAAATGATATTTGTTGGACAAAATACTCGATATTTAGCTACAACTTGAAGTTCTTGAATAAATAGCAATAATTTTTTTCCCTAAAAAACAAAATGACGTATAGGTCGTTCTGTTTGTGTGTAAATTAAAAAGGTATAAACCTTTAATGCATAAAGGCAATGCAAAATTAAGGCAGGATTTGGAGCGTACTTTAAAGAGGCTTAAAAAAATCTTTGACATTCCTATGTCAAAGTTTATTTTATGCATCACGTGGTGCACTTCTTATCCAATGAAGCCACAGCAGTGCAGACGGTCTGTTGCGTCAGTGCAGCTGTGCCAATGTAACCGAGAGTCCTGCTTAGGACTGGAGTCTTTGCAACATAATTCTCCGTCTGAATGGTGAGCGTGCTATGACAACCTCCTTGGTCCTGAATCCTCGCTGGGCGGACACGGTTATGTTTGTGTATGAAAACAACTTGGAGGAGCTAAAGAACATGGAGAGTCTGGTTGGAAGCGGCAATTTTGCGACCAATCAGTGCAGGAATCTGATGGCACACTCGGCTTTGAGTGGCCACCCGTCTAGTCTCGTCCATGGCTCGAGCTATCCCTCTGTGGACGTACCGACTTCGAGTTCTGCAGAGACGGGCAAACAATGCACACCTTGCCCAACGGTTCCCCAGGCTTCGTCAACCGGTCCTATACCGTATGGCTACTTCGGCAACAGCTATTATCCTTGCAGAATGGGGCGGGGTTCGCTGAAGTCCTGCACGCAGCCGAGTGCACTCAGCTACTCTGCAGAGAAATACATGGATACCCCAGTCACATCTGAAGAATATCCTAGCAGGGCCAAGGAGTTCGCCTTTTACCACAGCTACCCCAGTCCCTATCAGTCCATGGCCAGTTATTTGGACGTGTCAGTGGTACAGACGCTCGGAACTGGAGAGCCGCGACACGATAGTCTCCTGCCTATGGACAGCTACCAGCCTTGGGCTCTCGCTAACGGATGGGGTAGTCAGATGTATTGTTCCAAGGACCAGACCCAGGCAGGCCATCTTTGGAAATCCGCACTAGCAGGTAGGCTTGAAATTGCAGTATAGCAGAAGTAAAATGTGCGCATTTTCCTCAGTAAGACCAACACCCAACGGTTGAAAGTCAGAGAATGCAATTGAGGTGGACAAGTAATTAGCCTATTAATAATAAAGCTGTATGTTATTCATTCCAGATGTTGTGGCCCACCAACATGACGGGGGCTCATTCCGTCGAGGTCGAAAGAAGCGGATACCCTACACAAAACTGCAACTAAAGGAATTAGAGAAAGAATATGCAGCCAACAAATTCATCACAAAGGACAAGAGGAGAAAGATTTCAGCGGTAACCAACTTATCCGAGCGGCAGATCACTATTTGGTTTCAGAACAGACGGGTAAAGGAAAAGAAATTTATTGCCAAAGTTAAGACCAGCGCGCCATAATGCAGGCGCGAGAGCTGAATCTTTGTTTTCCCAAATGATCGTCGCTAGGACTTTACTTGGACTGGAATCGAATGTTTTTCTGCGTATTTACATAGAAAACGAATAAATTGATGGACTTAAAAAAACAAATGTTCCACAAAAAGTGAAAGGACCATAACTTGTAAATACCGCACGTGCCTGCCAATATATAATTGTGTTCGTTGAAGTCTTTTGTCGTGCTTTAGCTTCGAGTTTGCATTTACATGTTATATGTCAATGTTGTTGCAACAGTCATATCGCCTATTACTCAATACTTGTCAGTACTTATATTCTATGTTTATATCGCTTGTAAAACAATATAACATATATCAAAAACTTAATAAAAGTGTTAATTCCATTCAGTGTTTTTAGCTTATGCATAAACGTCAGATTTAGCTACATGGATTCTTATTTTGCGTCGCGTAGTAATGCCTTTTTAGTCGTTTTTTCAGTATTCTGTAACATTTCCTAATGTGGCATAATGTGAAGGAAATCAAGAAATTTGCCAAGAGTGTCTCCTTTTAAATTTTAGGATTTCCTTTTCCATTTTATAATTACTGAATAAGCGGACGTTTGTCTTGCTGTTACGGTATCTGCATAAATTTGTGTTTGTAAAATTAGCTTATTGACATTTTACATAAAATCATTTATCGTTTTTTTTAAGGAAAGATTTGCGGTTCCTTTGTTGTCATTTCGGGAAGTTAAAGGCTTTATTTAGAATGTTGTGTTTAATAATTTTTTCTTGCAACATTTTTAAAATATATTTTCGATAACAGATTGGAGCGATAATCCTAACCGTTTATACACATTCATAAAGAAAGAGCACTGATCCTTAAATTTAACGATCTGGGATTTCCTCCTCACGGTGGGACAGAGCACGACCGGGAATGTTTTGATGTTGGTGGTGGAGGAGGGGGCGCTCGACTTGCAGCAGATCCACTAAATCAGCCCACAACCTTGACCTTGAAGGTGACGTGTGAAGATAAGAAATAGATTTTGTTCTTCCCGAAACAATGCGTATTTTAGCATACCACTTCAATTTACAACACTGCGCTTAGCACTTATATTACTGAAAGGTTTCCTGTTTCCATAATTATCTTTGAACATTTTACATCAAACAAAACGCCTGGTTATTTGTCTTGGGGCTGCAGAGGTCTATAATCCTATGAGTAATATTGTGAGCGCCATTTATCTCTTAATTTTAAATCATGAGCTCATGGATACAAAGTTATCTCTCAAGATGATTTACTAACGATCATGTCGTTCATAGTCTACAGAAGATATAATTTATGTTTCTTTCCAGGTCCGAGCAGTTTAATTGTTGGACAGTCCACAGACCCACAGTCTGCTGTCTTTGTAACCTGCACTTAATGTCGGTCTAGATTAGTAAGGGTGTAAAAGGTCCGCTGTTACTCAACGGCTTCACTTTGTCACTTTCGACTGCAACACTCCACCTGTGATTACTTTTTAAATTTAATGCATCTCCAAAAACATAAAAAGTTCGCTTTAGTGTATGTATAGCCTAATATTGGTAAACTCTGGAATGTAAAGCTTGGTAAATCACGATACCTCGTCGTCAAGATAGAAATCAAAATGCTGGGTTTATAATCCATGTACCTCATCCAAATATAATTAACGTATCATACCCCACATTTTCGAAATGGTTATTGAGAATAAATTCCGCTTCAAACTTCTCTCGAACAATACAGCAGATGGCCAAATCTATATGTACGGAAGTTTAAAAAAAAAAATTAATTTATTCTGAGCATAAACACAAATTCTAAGAATTCTATTTAGAATGTGGAATTATTCAAAGTTCACAATAAAACAAATAGCCTACGTTTGTATGCGAAAAATAATTGCCAAAAGACGTAAAACAAAGTTCTAAACAGAGTGGTAAAATGTAAATGTAATGTCTACCTTCCCCAGACAGCACAGGGGGTCATAAAATGTCCAAGTTCTTCCTTCCACTTCCAGTTAACATTGAACTTGACAAAAGCATTCAAACAAACGGTACGTTTTTTTCACGAGTTTACACGTGATTTAATAGCAATTCTTTCCTCTCGTTTCAAAATGCACAAACCACTATCAGCCTTAGAGCTCGGCCAGTCCTAACACTAACAAACAACTGCCACATTTGTTCAAAACTAACAATATGTGGGGCTAAATTGATCTAAGTGATTGTTCTTGTGGTCAAATTTGTCCGACTTCAGTAACCAAGTGTTTTATTAACATATAGGCTAACTATCATAAAGACGCAAGATGAGAATGCAGCAGAGAATAACATGATTTACGTGCAGTTGATTCTTTTTATTAAATTGTTTTATTGCAATGATATTAACGATATGTAATGTACGAAGATACAAACGATTAACAGCTTGGTCCGATTATTTACGTAAGATCAAAATCTATATAGGCTTTTATGTAAATAAAGTAAAATAAAAAGGTGAATAAAAAAACGATTGTTGCTATGTATTTAAATGTGTTGTAGCCTATGTGTTTTGGTGCCAACTGGTTGACTAAAGTTAGACTTAATTCCCTCAAGTTCACGTCCAGCCCCCTCCCCCAAAGTTTACTGCAGCCTCCAGCACTGAACCCCCCCAGCATTTCTTCGGACAGACTTTTGTTAAGCGGCGGACTTCACAGTTGAACTTGAGACATCTTGTAAACAATAAGTAGTCTGGCCCTTGTCTGGGCAGAGGTTGTTCCATAGGCCCGTAGATTAGAGCAAAGTGAATCCTCTTAAGAAAGAGGAGAGGAAACAACTTCACACGAAAGGCCCCCAACGACGAAGAAGAAATGTCCACTGTCCAAGTTGACATTCTGCAAAACGATTGGTGCATTTACCGTGTTGTGACGCATTATTTTTTTGGCAAATGTTACAGGTTGACACATTTGAAGCGCTCTTGTGTGTATTCAAATTACATTTGTAAACGTAAACGTTATTAAATGTAAAATGTAAACTGTGAAAGAACGTGTTTATTTTTTTCATTCGTTCCCACTACACAGCAAAATCGGTAGTGTTAAAAAAGGTCAAAGTGTGGATTATATAAACACTGTGAGTGTTAATTTGAGTGTTAACACTGTGAGTGTTAATTTTTTAACACTGCCTATTTTACTGTGTATTTATTCTTTTTGTCTCATTCTTTCCCACTATTTATTAAGGTATTGACATATTTAAGAAGCGAAGAAACAAAACGGATTTAAAAACGTTGCAGCTGTGTCTTTCTGTATATACAGCGAACCCATTCTCATCAAAATTGAACTTTGGCATACGTATTACACGATATTGCAACAGCGTGTTATTTATAAGCAAATCGATGAGAACGGGTGGGAACCGCAGTGAATGTCAAATGAGTTAAGGAAATCGTCCAAGCAAATAGTTTTACCGAAAGATGCATGTCTTCTTTTTATGCAACTAATTTCACTATACAAACAACAACACGAAGACACCATAAGAAAACACAAAACACAACATAATTTTAAAACAAGTTGATTGTTTTAATATGCTTATGTGGCACATGGGCCTTGATTTGCCGTAGTCTATATGTTCGACATTGCCCCAAATGCCCAGATTCCTTGTTCTGCACTGTTAGTCAGGTAACCTATTAGAAACTTTTCATTGTGCATGTGCTCTTTCTAAAATTACAAATTCGATGTAAACTAGGAACATGTAAATGGATTTATTGTGTTTTACGGTGGACCTTTAAGCGTTGCCGAATTTTCTTTGTGACTTAATTTATTAGTGATGTCAACAAGAGCCATTTTCCATACCTTGATGCCTTTTAACCAGTTTAGTTTGAGCATAAAAAATGGGAGAAACATTTTTCTTTAATCAAATATAAAAAGTTCATGCTCCATTTAGGTAACTGTTTAGGTATCTCTGACGTAATTTCCAAAAAGGAAAGAAATTAATCATGTCCTGCTTCTAAAAACACGAAGCCATGCATATATTGCAGCAAAACATCGAAAATCCTAATTGTTTTCTTGGCTTTACCAGGAGGAAAAAAGAGACGATGTATTCGATCAAGTCAGTTTTGGATGTTAGTGAAAAAATAATCTTTGACAACCCCGCAACTTTTAGCTTTATTGTTATTCAATTATTGTAATTTTATTATCTTATTCTTCTTGTAATTCTTTTGCAATAGCACTATACAACAAACTCATTATTAATCAGCAACACATTTTAGTGCTTTTCTTATTATTTATTATAATATAATATTTATCACAATTCGAATTATTTAGACACGTTCAGGATTCTATCGTCTATTAATTATGCAAGCAAGCAAGCGGTTAAAAAGAACAGGGTTGATAAAGCTACAAAACATTTTGTCCTATGAGTGCACAAACTAATATCTGATATACCAAACTGCGTCGTAGCTGCTTTCTTGGAATGCCAAACCGCCTAAACACAAATTAACATAACTGTATGTCAATAAAGAAACCAAATGCATTGGCGTGCAACATGCAACTCATGGGTGAAATTTTACAGGGCACTACAATTATGTTGACCTTATAAAGGCGAGTTAATTGGAAAGAACTGGATTTCTTTGATAACGCATGCCATTATTTTCTGTTATTGCGATAATTTTCACGCTAATGTCAGGCTGCTTGTGGTAAGAACGATACTTAGTATTGGTGAACTGAAAGCCTTCGTTTTGAGATGACTTCGGTTGCTCTTCCTTTCTTGTTGGTTATGACATTTTTTAATAATTTGGTTTTATATAGGCCTCTATTTTGCTACGTGCTTAGATGTACAGGGTAAATAATAAAACGTACGAAGAATATGCTACTTTGTAAAATAATTACGGATTGCAGTGAGATTGTGTTGGAGCCGTGAGATTGTGAAGAGCTTTGGTAACGGTCTCGGTTGAAGGGATAATTAACACAAAAATTAAAATTCTGTCATCGTTTATTGGCCCTCATGTCATCCTGTTATGTCTATATCTTCTGAACAAAACAATAATTTATGAGAAATGTCTCTGTGGTTTTGTGTCCATACAATGAAAGCCAATGGGGTTTGTGACTTTCTTTACAAATCTTCTTCTGTGAAGAAAGTCTTGCAGGTTTGGAATGACATGTGGGTGAGTAAATGATAAAAGGATTGTAATTTTAGAAGGATAAAAAGGATAATTAATTTTATCACGTTAAGTGTTGTGCTCTAACTGGCACTCTGCGATCCATATGTGAAGGTTCCATGTGCAATGGTATAAAGCAATAATAAATTGACATCCATTACATTTTGTCAAAAAGGAAAAATGAACTATTTTACATTTTGTACAAAATTAAAAAATAGCTATTCACAATAATGTGTGTTAGGTTTTAATCATGTTTTCTAAAAATATTGTGACAGGTGGTGCCAGCTAGCAATTTTGTTTGTGAAATTATAAATAAACCTTATATGTCTTGTTAAATATAATAATACTAAACTAAAAAAAATAATGATAATGTTTATGTTTAAATGATGGATGATAATACAGATTTCTAGTTTAACATTTCAACTTCAGAAAAGTTTAGGACCATCTTTAAAAATTAATTTGAGTATAATGTTTATGTATAAATGATGGATGATAAAGAGGGTAAATAATACAGATTTCTAGTTTAACATTTAAACTTTAGAAAAGTTGAGGACCATCTCTAAAAATTTATTTGAGTTATTCACATTTTAAATGGCCTCAAATAGGTTGCCCGCAGTAGCCTATATCCTTGTGTCACGCATGCCTGAATTAGCCTGAGACAACAGCTTTATGAAGGCCTACCTTGATAAATGAGTAAATAGAAAGGAAAGATGTTTTTCAAGATAAAAAACATAGTACTAGTTCTACCATAGTAGGAAAAAATACAATGGTACTCAAAAGTACCCCAGAACTGCATGTTTCCTGTCCTACATTCTTCAAAATGTCTTCTTTTGTGTTCAACAGAACTAAAAAAAAACTATTGTAGTCAATGGGGGGCAAAATATGTCTGGTTATAAGCGTTCTTCCAAATATCTTTTACTGTGTTCATCGGAACAAAGAAAATAATACAGATTTGGAATAACTCGAAGGTGAGTAAATGATGACAGAATTTTTATTTTTGGGTGAAGTATCCCTTTAAGTTGAATTTAATAACGAACGATATATTTGGTTTGGGAAACAGGCATTTTTTCATGTTAAAATAACGTGCACGTATCAGAGAACCCAACACTAAACCATTTGTTTCGATGAATAGCCTACAAGTAGGCTAAGTAATACAGTTTGGATAATAAAAATGTGATTGTTAACTCTTAATTATCTGTGAAATAACTAACAAAATTTGTATAATTACTGAGGTGTTTGGATTAACAACATTTCAGTAACAAATTTAAATTCGTTTTCATCTTACATTCGGTCATCTAAATGTTCTGTAGTGACTTTAGACTCAGAGCAGAGTAAGTTATTTACTTGTTTTATTACTTAAATAGAGATATTACATGATCAATGCAAATACAATGCAAGGCCATGAATGGCTGTATTAATAAAACGTAACTGAGTTTTGGTTACTGACATCTACTGGCGACAGACTCTTACTGCATCTTGCAAAACAACAGGTAACTATTGTGAGATTAAGCGTTGCTTTCGGTGTAAATTGTGGAATGCTATAGTTGATCAGTTACATTTGTAATTCTTCACTAGCACAAAGCAACTGTGGCAAATTGATATAAAACAAGTTCGAAATTCTTGTATCTTTGCCCTTCACAGCCGAGCAAGGTCACACTAGATTTCATTGTGGAGGCTCTGATTTGAATACGGCTTGGATTTTTACGATTCTGAAAAAGGCGGTCTGTCTCTCGGTGACGACACCCACTGCAGGTTTTTATAGGAAGCCTCTTTATTGAATTGTTCTTGCTCTGATAGGCATCCAGAATATTGGGCGTGTGTTCTTTGACCTAATTGTCTGTTGGCGGCTGTAAAGCGTCACTGAAATACACAACAATAAAATACTTCACCCATGCCCATTGATGGAGAATGTCTGTCCAGTTCGCATATAAATGAAAGATTAAATTAGAAGCTTGATAATAAATGCATTTTTTAAAACTCAATTTAGTTGGTTTTAGGATGTTAGGGACCTTCAGGATTATCAAGGTTTTCACACACGCACGCGCACACTATATATCTACACGCTACACACTCTCTCTCTCTATATATATTTTAATTTTAGTTTAAGTTTGCTTTAATGACATGACAAAATACTTTACTGTCGGACTTGCAGGCTACGTATTAGAAAATAAGGAAAACTTTCAAGAAACATATATTTACAAACTTGTGGTGTTAATATTTAATTTTAGAACTTTTTCCTGATGTGTTTCTTCCATTTTGTTCACAGTGTGGACATAACCCTTCTAACTGGCAGCCATGTTTTTCTGTGTTTGTCTGGTTCTTTAGGTCGTGACCTTGTGAAGGTGTTTCGTTTTATCCGTCACTGTGTACCATTGTGTCCCATGTTTTACGACCAGATAGCATTTAATTTTAGTTGTTGTTTGCTAATAAGTAATATATATTTTTTATATATTAAGCTGTGGTGTGTTTGGACTAAATCTAATCCAATTTTAATGTTTAGCCCGCAGTATGTCTTTTAGTAGTACAATGTCTCCACCTTGTGGTCATTATATATAACAACATTACTTTTTGACTATACTGAACAGTCTTTTTTCTGTCGTGTTTTTGGGAGCCTCTGTTACTTCTAAGAAAAAAATGTTAGTTTATAGACTTCCGTTTTTTGTGCATATTATGGTTCCATGTTCCATCGTTGAAAATCCTGCACGTGTCACCTACAAACGTTTTACATACAAACATGTATTTAAACACACTTTAATCGCAACTGGCTGTACCATATACAACCCGAATTCCGGAAAAGTTGGGACGTTTTTTAAATTGGAATAAAATGAAAACTAAAGGAATTTCAAATCACATGAGCCAATATTTTATTCACAATAGAACATAGATAACATAGCAAATGTTTAAACTGAGAAATTTTACACTTTTATCCACTAAACTAGCTCATTTAAAGTTTGATGACTGCTACAGGTCTCAAAAAAGTTGGCACGGGGGCAACAAATGGCTAAAAAAGCAAGCAGTTTAGAAAAGATTCAGCTGGGAGAACATCTAGTGACTAATTAAGTTAATTGATATCAGTTCTGTAACATGATTAGCTATAAAAGGGATGTCTTAGAGAAGCAGAGTCTCTCAGAAGTAAAGATGGGCAGAGGCTCTCAAATCTGTGATAGACTGCGTAAAAAGATTGTGGAATACTTTAAAAACAATGTTCCTCAACGTCAAATTGCAAAGGCTTTGCAAATCTCATCACCTACAGTGCATAACATCATCAAAAGATTCAGAGAAACTGGAGAAATCTCTGTGCGTAAGGGACAAGGCCGGAGACCTTTATTGGATATATATATATATATATACAAACCCGATTCCAAAAAAGTTGGGACACTGTACAAATTGTGAATAAAAACAGAATGCAATGATGTGGAAGTTTCAAATTTCAATATTTTATTCAGAATACAACATAGATGACATATCAAATGTTTAAACTGAAAGAATGTATCATTTTAAGGGAAAAATAAGTTGATTTTAAATTTCATGGCATCAACACATCTCAAAAAAGTTGGGACAAGGCCATGTTTACCACTGTGTGGCATCCCCTCTTCTTTTTATAACAGTCTGCAAACGTCTGGGGACTGAGGAGACAAGTTGCTCAAGTTTAGGAATAGGAATGTTGTCCCATTCTTGTCTAATACAGGCTTCTAGTTGCTCGACTGTCTTAGGTCTTTGTCGCATCTTCCTCTTTATGATGCGCCAAATGTTTTCTATGGGTGAAAGATCTGGACTGCAGGCTGGCCATTTCAGTACCCGGATCCTTCTTCTACGCAGCCATGATGTTGTAATTGATGCAGTATGTGGTCTGGCATTGTCATGTTGGAAAATGCAAGGTCTTCCCTGAAAGAGACGACGTCTGGATGGGAGCATATGTTGTTCTAGAACTTGGATATACCTTTCAGCATTGATGGTGCCTTTCCAGATGTGTAAGCTGCCCATGCCACACGCACTCATGCAACCCCATACCATCAGAGATGCAGGCTTCTGAACTGAGCGCTGATAACAACTTGGGTTGTCCTTGTCCTCTTTAGTCCGGATGACATGGCGTCCCAGTTTTCCAAAAAGAACTTCAAATTTTGATTCGTCTGACCACAGAACAGTTTTCCACTTTGCCACAGTCCATTTTAAATGAGCCTTGGCCCAGAGAAAACGCCTGCGCTTCTGGATCATGTTTAGATATGGCTTCTTTTTTGACCTATAGAGTTTTAGCCGGCAACGGCGAATGGCACGGTGGATTGTGTTCACCGACAATGTTTTCTGGAAGTATTCCTGAGCCCATGTTGTGATTTCCATTACAGTAGCATTCCTGTATGTGATGCAGTGCCGTCTAAGGGCCCGAAGATCACGGGCATCCAGTATGGTTTTCCGGCCTTGACCCTTACGCACAGAGATTGTTCCAGATTCTCTGAATCTTTGGATGATATTATGCACTGTAGATGATGATAACTTCAAACTCTTTGCAATTTTTCTCTGAGAAACTCCTTTCTGATATTGCTCCACTATTTTTCGCCGCAGCATTGGGGGAATTGGTGATCCTCTGCCCATCTTGACTTCTGAGAGACACTGCCACTCTGAGAGGTTCTTTTTATACCCAATCATGTTGCCAATTGACCTAATAAGTTGCAAATTGGTCCTCCAGCTGTTCCTTATATGTACATTTAACTTTTCCGGCCTCTTATTGCTACCTGTCCCAACTTTTTTGGAATGTGTAGCTCTCATGAAATCCAAAATGAGCCAATATTTGGCATGACATTTCAAAATGTCTCACTTTCAACATTTGATATGTTATCTATATTCTATTGTGAATAAAATATAAGTTTATGAGATTCGTAAATTATTGCATTCCTTTTTTATTCACAATTTGTACAGTGTCCCAACTTTTTTGGAATCGGGTTTGTATATATATATACACACATATATATATATATATATATGAACACCACCTTGTGGCTGTTGTCTGATCATGCTACCTCCTATAGGCCTGAAAAGGAACTCCGATCCAGCAAAAGTATGTGCCGCTGAACGATAGAAAATTAAACACGTGGTATTATAATCATGGAGACAGATTTCATGATTCCAAAAATTAAAAGACTGGCAGGTAATTTAAGCTTGGAGACACTTATTGTTTCTAAATGTTTTCATTATAAATTCTGTCATCATGTTACGCACATCAATATAGCCTATTGTTTAGCCTGTTTTATTAAGTCCCAATGTATTGGGTTTGTTAGTAGCCTAATTGCGCAGTGTCCCTAATTCAGAGCGTTAAGAATTAGCAGATGTCTAGAAAATCCTTTAAATTGTCCATATTACACTTGACCTCCTGTCACGTCCTCACAGTTCAGTTATTTTTAAACTACACTTAATGCAGGGTGTTGATCTGTTGTTTATAGCGAAAACATGTTTCTCTCATTAAAAATGTATCGGAATGCATTTGTAATTGTTTGCAGAATTGAAGCTTGGATGCCGTTCAAGTTGATCTCGCCGACAAAACATTCGCTAAGTAAATATGCTAATATGCTTTCTGATATCGCCTAACTAATTTAGTTGTGGCGTGAGTTTGCAGCAAAGTGGATGGCGAATTATTTGATGTATTTTAGTTTTTTATTTTGTCAGTATGTATTTCAAAAACCATTTGTTGACCATTTTTAAAAAATACATCAATCAAACCTTGATGAAAAAATTTCTATTTCTATAATTGCTTTAAAGGGATACTTCATCCAAAAAAGAAAATTCTGTCATCATTTAGGCTACTCACATTTGAGTTGTTCCAAATCTGTATAAATTTCTTTGTTCTGATGAACACAGAGAAAGATATTTGGAAGAATGCTTATAACCAGACAGATTTTGCCCCCCATTGACTACCATAGTAAAAATACAATGGTGATCAAAAGTGCCCCAGAACTGTTTGCTGTCCTATATTCTTTAAAATGTCTTCTTTTGTGTTCAACAGAAAAAAGATTAAATAATTTTTCCTACTATGGGAGAATAAAGAAATTTATACAGATTTGGAACAACTCGAATGCGAGTAAATTATGACAGAATTTTCATTTTTCGGTGAAGTATCCCTTTAAAGCTTGAGACAAATAGCCTTATAAATGCCTTCGAAATTCAAAATCTGGCCCTCTAACTCAGCTGTCTAACTATAGAACATGTGGATTTATTGAAAAGGAATGTTTTCCGTAGATACAATATTCTTGCTACACCTTTTGTTGTAATTGTTCTACATCTTGCTACAGTGTATGCATAAATGACGTCATTTCAAAGTCTAACCGGAATACGTATTCAGCCTTAATCCTGAACTTTTAAGAGCAACAAATAATTATATCACTCCCTTCTCCTCTCCAAACCAGACACATGTTATTTGCGGCCTGGCAGTAAAACTTTACAGCAAATGGGGTGGCTCAGTTGTCATGGCTACAGTTATACGAGTATGACCGAAGATCCTCTCACCATTTGGAAGGGGCCAGCTTTTCTGTTTGTGATTATAAAACTGGAATGCGAAGAATATATAAATTCGACTAGGTTTCCTTTCCTTTCTCGCTATTTGTTTGTATGAACTGGAGACAAGAAGGGAAACTATCCCTTGGCATCTGATATTCTTAAAAGTATTAGACATGTCTGTCAGAAAATGTTTAATGGTTTTAGGGTAGCACGCCAGACAGAAAGTAAACAACTGCCCGAGATTGGTGATGTCAACGTCAACCCGTCAAGTAATCGCTCGTAGTGCATCGAAGGCCAAAGGCCTTGAGCCGAAGAAGCTGTATGCATATACAGAAATAGCAAGAGAAAACATAGCTTCGTTTCGTTTACATGCCTGATGTTTTTTTCATTTGTGATAGACAATTAAAAAGGAGACTGGAGAGAAATGTAAGTATTGCGTTTTGAAATGCATTACTCTATACATTATTTATCTCCACTTTTAGTTTGATCAGGCTAGTTCTTGTTTTACGTTGCGAGCCTATATGTTATACTGTGTACGAACAAAAACGAATGTAATAAAATTACGAAGAAAATGCAACATTAGACATTAAGATACAGGCAAATTATATCATATGCTTTCAGAGCCCTGTGCTTGCTTATGTTGTTCTAAACGGGCTGAGATTTAACAGTCATTTTAGCAATATTACGTGAATTCACTTTATTTGCAATAAAATAATGACAAAATGTAACATTGAATGTCCGAATTTGTCAAGTTTCGAGCGACCTACAAGGGACTACACATTTTCTTTGTCCATTAAGGCTAAAATGAGCTCTTTGGCACCCACAATTAATTTCGTCAATATCATACATGTTGTATTTTTTCGTTTAGATAGAATATTATGCTGGGGGCGCAGATATTCTCAAATTAGCAAAAGATTGTTGTCCTTTTAGAAACTATTATGGTATGTTCATTTTCTTTGTACGTTAATACATATCGGTTGTCTCATAAACCAACATGTTATTTAATCTCAACATTTAATCATGAATTGATGAAGCACGGGATTTGGGCCTAGGGTCCTATTATGTTTTTGTTTAACGCATAATAAAAATAAGAACCCAGATTAGTCTACTGTATGCTATGATAATTAAAGAATGTTGTAATATATGTATGTATATTTGAAGAGTTTGGTTCCAAAATAAGATAACCCCGTTTTAAAAAAAAATCAAAAATCATGTTTTTTTATTGTGCATTCCAATTAATACCAATCTAACTGCTGTTTGTTTGTTTTGATTTAAGCCACATAACTAAGAAAAACACAGCAAACTATAGCAAAAATAAAAACATGATAACATAATAAAAAACATTATTTTTGTTTGTTTTTTAAACGGAGTTATCTTATTTTGGAACCAAACTCTTCATTTATATATTCTAATAGTTTGTTGAACGTATAATGCGTACGCCTATTACTTATCAATTTGTAGTCTTGAAATGAATTTAAATTCGTGGCCATCCTGTATGTTATTTAAACTCGTGGCCATTCAATCGATGAAAATGCTAACTTATATATTCATGTATTTGTAGTTCTAAATCTAATTCTACATTTTAGTGAAAGTAAAATCAAATGATACCAACAAGGTAGCAAATTCGTTTATGGCAAAGTAGTTTTTTTTTACAATTTTAGATAAGAAATACTACAACAAGCACAAATGACAAACGCAGTTCTGTGTGTTTAATAAAAATAAAATACATACAATATAACTGCCATGCCATAAACGGCAACATTTTTTCGTACAATTAGCCTACAACACATAGTACATACAATGTTTATTAGTTATTTCTTATGATTTGAGTGTGCGTTTTACCTGTAGCTGATAACGAAATTACTATCAATTAAATTAAATCTGGATATTTCCAGTCCTAACGGCAGTGCTCCAAGTATTAGCTATTTTCTCTATGTTTTTATTTCTGATGTCAGCGAAGAATAAACTCTGATTTCGAAAAGAATACAAATCAAGTTCTCTGTATACTGCATCAGACAAAGACTTATGTAGCCTATCATGTATAAATAAGGACTTGATTGTGGACGACATTTTCATTGTTATTAACTCTTATTATAAAATTTTAATTGTCCGCAATTCGATTATTTTGTGGAGCGTTAAATCATTAAAAGATGAAAAAGTATATAGTTATTTGGAGTAGAAATAGTCTGCAAGGGGAGGAGCTTGTCCATGAACCCCAAATTCTATTTAGTATGAGGCAGAAGGAAACGTTAGTGTGCGCTACAGGCTGAAAAGCAATTTGTAAAGGACTTGCTTCATGGCTCAAAATATGCTTCAACAGTTACATGCTCCGAGACATTCATTTTCTAAATGTTTTCGATGAACTCATTGATAGCCACGGTTCAAAGGAACCTCCAGGTGGGGCATACGGAAGCTCACGTTCTAACATGGACCGTCAAGTCCAAAATAGCTGGACGACCACATCAGATTCGGGCACGTTCAAGACGATAAACCAGATTCAGACAGACCCGGTCCAAGAAGCCATGGCTCTACCGCGTCATCAGTTTCTCGATGTATCACGCTTGAGTCCTGTTCAGATTCCGCAGGTCAGCACGTGTCCCTTTAGCGCTTCAGGTGGAAAGGAGAACACCATCTATTTTACGCTGGACGCGGCAGTGCAAGCCAGACAGACCTTTGATTTCTCCGCCTTCAACAGACTCTTGACGGATATGGGGTCTTTGAACGTAACAGGTCCCATTACAAACATTCATCCTCCAGAAGCGTCTTTTTACATAAACTCTTGACACCATATACCGACACGGACGGTAATCCGGACAGTTCGCCGCGTTCTTTCCTTTCTTACTCCCAACATTTGCACAGTCTGGCTTTCTCCGCGCCTTCCGAATATGACAGTAAGCCTGTGACTCGTTATTTAACGCTTCACGGAACAACACGACATGACAGCTGCATCGACAGGACCACACAGACCACCAGTCAGTCAGACAAACGAAGACGACACAGTGCCCAATATTCTCCAAGCAGACTTTGCGAGGGGAGATAAAACTCACAGAGAGAAGACGCAAGGTGGGTAAACAGGGTTAGAAGACATAACGTTGGATAAAGCAAACTACCCAAAGGCCAAGACGAGTTGTTTTCGTTCCGAAGGCCATTGAAGGGTGTAGCCACGAAGACACAAAGAGAGCCTTGGCTGAAAATGAATTTATTGCACGGAATTACCCTAGACAGACTAAATTGCACGTCTTTTCTCAGAACATCAAAACAGCGGAAGGCTCCATTGTCAACTGGAAGCCGAAGAGTGGGCCAGGTGTGCTATTGCTTTAGGGCCTGATTTTATTGCTGAAAAAACTAAAACTCGCGGACAGACAAATTCTGGGTGCAGAATTCTTAGCGCTTTTAGCATGGGCTAAAATGGCTTGGGTTAGACAGTAGTCCAAGTTTAGTGTCAGTGTGTAGTCCATACACAACAAGGATATCTGGAGATAGACAAGAGTACGCGATTGGTAATAGTCATTTAAATAACAATTTATTTGTATTTTCCTGAGACCTTGAGACTAATTCATGTATTTTTTCTGTTGAGGATTCTGGTAAACGTGGCAGAGGCCTTAAGCGTGTGCTAATGTGTTTTGGCTTAGTCATTTAGTGTCTTTGTGTGACACTTGTTTCTCATATTCTCTACTCAAATTTTACGAAATAAATGTTAGGTATACGCCATTGTTTTGTATTTGATCTAAATGCAATTTTTTAAAGTTTTTAACCTTCACTGTGTAGCATTTTGTTGCTAAACATTATATTTTTGAATGACATTAAACAATGTAAACGTTTTTCATTCGCTGGCTTTTATTTCAGTTCCACTTAAAAATTAATACAATTTTAGATTCTTCCACTAGCCAGTTTTCCACTAGCAATTTCAATTTGCGTCACTGTAGTTGTGATGTAAAAGCTAATTGCAATCGAGCATGCTTAAACAGTTGCTCTCATGCATCTTTTCCTTTGTGTTTTGCTTTTCTCCCCCTCTCACCAACCAACACAGACACACTGCATTGTCTAGTCGGCAATTGCATTATTTCCTGTCATAAAATGTCGGACACAGCCAGGTAATGGCCGCAAGCGTCAAGCTCAGTCATTGTTTGTTTACTATATGGAGGGCGAGTGTTACAACAATCTTTCTTTCTTTCTTTCTTTCTTTCTTTCTTTCTTTCTTTCTTTCTTTCTTTCTTTCTTTCTTTCTTTCAAGACACAACTTTAGAAAAGTGCGAGTGGCTGGCTGTCGACAAAAGCTGGGAGGAAGAAGCAAAAAATGAAATTCACAAAAAATGAATTTCTGTTCAACATGTACCTGCCTCACGAGCGCCGCCTGGAGATTAGCCGGAGCGTCAACCTCACCGACCGTCGAACTGTCAAAAGAATCCAGGACAAGGGACCCTGACACCAGTTTCAGTCTCTGATATGTTCTGCAAAACGATTAAAAGCTAACTGCTACTGCTAATGGATTAGACTTAATAACGACGCTCGTCTTTGTCCATTCAGTGTAAACTTATCATGTTCACACAGGTCCAGGAGTTCTTTATTTATTGACGTTTTGACCAATTCGTTCACCCTTTGACCGATTATTTTTAATACTTTTACAAATGTCGAAATGATTTTTCCATGTTATGAGTTTTATACAGTATTGGTCGTCATCACTCAGGGCATAATTTGTACGTAATGTGACCTGCTTTATAATAAGCCACTTTTACCTGTTTAAGTTGTATGCCCTCGAGGATAAAGAAATGTGTGTGCTTATTGTGTTTATATGTTTTTATGTCTATTCCAGACCGTAACTGAGATATAAATAATAAATATTGAACAAGACTTTGCTGCATGCAACTGAAAACATGTTTCTGGGTCAAAGTCACTCAAAATTATGGAGCAGGTCACATATTTGCGCACAATGGCGTAGGCGAAATGGCATAGATTTTCTTCTAAAGTATGCTGGAATGTACTTATCGGACTGTGATACTTTAATATTTGTTGTTTAACATGCAGTTTATTTTAAATATAATATTGCTCTACGTGACCATTATATTATTTTGGGTTATACTAAGCCTTTATTCTCAGCGGTTATACTGTCTGAATTTCAAACATGTCTATATTTGCAGTGATTGAATAGTATGCTAAGCATTTTCGTTGTAATTTTTTACGAGTTTTGTGTTGGACCATTAGGCCTACTTGGTCTTCTAATTTTCATAGAAGAAATGATGCATCTTTCTTACATATAGAAGAAAAAAAGGAACTCCGGAATATTTTTTTAACAGTTGCAAAGAAACAATTCCAAAGCTTTCCCACTGCTTGCATACTAATATGCTAATTATGGGACATACGACATGAAATAATTTTAAATTAGACATTTAATTTAGGGAAAATGGCAAGTTGTTAAAAAAGAACAACAGGGCGTGGTGAGGTTGTAATAATGTAATAATAAGAAATTATACGTCAATCAGAGAAAGAGGTAGCATGCTAAAGTGTGTCACAGTTGCATTTTAGAATATTAAAATGAAAAATTTAGAAATTCATTCATTTGCATTGATTTAAAATATTGAAGTGACACCTCAGAAATATTACGAGTTTGCATAACTCACTGATGAAAGTATTCTTGCCTATGTGGGATTAAGAAGGTACCCAACATGATATCATGTGAACCATGTTTGGAAAAAACAATCCACACTGTCTTTAAGTTTTTTGGATAGTAAGAAATAATCCAGAACATATGCTGATACTGCTTCACTTAATACAGTTCCCTCTTTTAAGTGAGGTAGGCGAGTCCTGCTTTGGTGAACCGCCATGTTGAGATCAGACATTCCCAACGCCATTGGCTAGGCAAGAACCTCTTCTTATAGCAGGGGCAATAGACGTTTTTATTACCGACAGTCTGGAGAGAACCGGAAATTACTTTATTTGAACTACTGTAGACAATGCCCAATACCTCTCTGTATTGTTTTTCCTGTTGTACGTGAAACGTTTCACTGGATATTTTAGCACTGGTGTCTTTTAACAGGATTCCCTCCGTTAAACGGTGCTCTCTGAAAGTAATACTGAAATATGAGTGTGCATCCGGTTCAGCACGTTTGGACGCTGGAGTACTGGCAGCTATTCAATGTCTTGCCTTTGAACACGGAGAAGGCAAAGCTGGTGTGATTTAGGTAGTTTCAAGTTGTTGGGCTGGACGTTTAATATCACAGGAACCTGAAACTGCCTGGATTGCTCCGGTAAAATGCATCATAGTCCGTTTCAGTTGGACTGAAGATATTGTAACGACGTCGTTCAAAGTAATGCTTTGATAGCCTATGCGTTCTGTTAAACCAACAATTTTTTTCAGTTTATTATTTTATTCGAGAACGCTTATGGTGTGTTTCGTTTTCTACAACCTGTGACACGGAGCTTTACGCGCAATATCTATGCGTTTTACATATTCAGTTCACCTATGTTTATGAAAACTTGTTCATAATATACTATATCTAGGCTAGGCTAATAATAGTATCCGACACCATTGTATAGCATTTTATGGCAATATCTAAATGAAAATATATTAGCCTGTTGCATAAATGTCCGTAAATCTTAGGGCCATGTTAATTAAATTGTGGTCACCTGTGACGTTTTTTAATTTAAATAAACAAAACATTCCTGTCGTTTATGCTAAACAGTGACCACACACATGGATAAAATAAAAATCAATAAACGAATTTCTGGCTTTGACACCATAATTAATTGAGGAAGTTGGGTGTGTGTGTATTTGTGTGTGTATGTTTGTGTGACTGCATGCCTGTTTTTTGTTTTGTTGACTCATTTCTGTTGACAGCCAGAGTTAATTCGTGTAAATTTACTTGTAATGCATATATAACTTTAGAATTTTTAGATTGGTTATAATTAAAAATTATAAAAAATAAAACTAATATGATTGTTTTATTTAAACATAAAAATGTCCCCTAGCTGTTTTGCATGGTTTGATAAGTTTGATAACTTCATAGTTCACGTGCAAAAACAGATAACAAAAAAAAATCTAATTAAAATCAACCAAACTGCATTTGGGTTGTTATGATTATGTCATAATAACTCAGAAAAGAACAGCTAAATAACACAATAAACATGACAACATAATAAAAACGGTTGAAAAAGGTTTTAATAAAAGTTACCTGTTATTGCAAATAAACTCTTCATATAATCTATTTAAAAATGTGTAGTCGTATAGTCAGTGTATGTGTGTGTGTGTGTGTGTGTGTGTATACAGTATATATATATATTTTTACTGTTGTATTAAAATAAGCACTGATTGTCTTATACTTTAATTAGTTTGTTAATATGTTCTATAGATATAGATATATTACAACCTAGCGTTCAGTACACATTTTTCAGAAACAACAATTTTACAGAAATCCAGATTCTTGCAGTCACATCGTGTGGCAATGGACCGCTGATAGGTTGACTTACATAGAGTTTAGATGCATTTTACAGTTGATCAAACAAGTTTGATCAAAAAGAAAAGTTTCCTGATATAATTATCATTTTTGTGGCTTTCCTGGGTTTATGCACTTAATACACAAAAGTCACATTATGTAACTGTAGCTGTCTACACCTTTTACTGTGTGCTTCATAAAATGAGCACTAAGCCAAATGCATTTGGCTGAAGTTACTGAGAAAAATAAAGGTAGAAAGAAAACTGTTACATGAGAAGGGCGTTTAATTTTCATGTGCAGAAACATTTTGGGTATTTGGGTACAACATATTTTTGTTGGTCTTTTTGCAGAGGCACAACGGCCTGACTCGGTTTCAATTTTTAGGGTTAAAATATTTCTTGGGCACGGCCAAGATGCTAGTCGTTTAAAACGGACAGTGAACGTCTCTGTAAAACATTTAATTCACTGTCTAATTCATAATTTCTTTCTATCAACACAGAGTGGACAAGACGTGTGTTTTAATAATTCAGCAGAATAATAAAAACAGGAAATTTAGTTTGTTTAGTCTGTATTTGTGTGTGTGTGTGTGTGTAAGTGCAAAGTGCGCGCTTGGGTGGAATGCAACAGTGGAGTCGTTCACGGTCCTCGCCACAGGCAGTATATCAGGCCTATAAAAATCAAAGGTGCCTGATGTAGTATTTTATTATAGTATTAAACGACCAAAAAGTTCAAGTAGTTTCTTCCATAAATACAAGGGGATTGTCGCATTGTGGTGTTTAATACCCTCGTTAAGAAAAAAATACTGTTAATTTTCCAATAAACCTGCTCATTATCTTAGCGTACACCAGAAGAGAAGAGGTTTGCTTCCCTGGAGGTTATGAAGTTTAGCATTATAAATAGTATAAACATTTTATATGCAACATAAGCTTATATAAACAACCAATAATATTAATGAAAAGTTGGAAAAATATGGTTAAGTGAATTACACAGCATTTGTTTTTGTGATGTCTTTTGCAATCTTGTTTAATATTTCAATAAATTGTCCACTTGAATTTTATAAAGCAAATATTATCAAGATTCCCTTAAGCACTGTTCCTGTCGAGCACAGAATAATGCATACATTTACAGAAAACAATGTTGTCTCACTTATTTGTAGCCCGTTGCCCAGCATATGCGTTTGAACACACAATGTCAAAACGTTTCATAATGTAAGCTGACATTCGTAGATAAATAGACGCGCTCCAATTTTGCATATTGCATAAACAAGAGAATTTATATAGGCTAGATGGGAAATATAAAGAACGCAAGTGTAGGAGAGCGTTGTACAGCCTCTTGGCGGATTGATTTACACCCCATTGACGCTTTATCAGGCTCGCGAAAAAAGTCTGACCAATCACTTCGCTCTGAGCGCACACCACAGCAGCCCAGCTCTACTTTGTTAGCGAGAGAGTGAAGAGGAGTACCGTAAACAGGGGGGTGAATTTCTATTGTACATGTTTTCCCTTCAATGAACAGTAAGTTATATAATGTCCGAGAATGTCCATTTCTGGAACTTTAAGCAACTACTATGTCGATTCTATCATAAGTCATGAAGGAGAAGATCCGAATGCGTCCCGCTTCTCCAGTGTACAGTACTCCAGCGCTAGACAACCGGGACCCGGAGACCATCCCGAGTTCCCCTCTTGTAGTTTTCAGCCCAAACCTCCGGTGTTCAGTTCTTCGTGGAGTCCATTCAGTTCCCACGCGTCCAATGGCTTACCAGCAGTCTACCATCCATACATATCGACGCAGCCTGTGCCTTCCACGGATACACGATACCTCCGCACATGGCTCGACTGTGCCCCGAGAGCAGAGCCGCTGCCTGGGCAAGGGCAGGTCAAAATGGAGCCGCTCCTTGGACATCTCGGAGAGCCACAGAAACTCGGTGGGCAACATGAATTTATCTTGGAATCCTCAACAGCACGGGAGATAAATTCTTCCCGCAGCGCTGGGTTTGAAGACAATAAGGACATTTGCGAAGGTACCGAGGACAAAGAGGGACCGGATCAAAGTAAGTTATAAACCTAGGAAGTGAACACTCTGTAAAGCTTTTAATGCTGTCATAAAACTAGAACAAAGCAGTGGAAAGCCACAGACACCTCACGGAGCCAAGTATGATCATGTAGCTTTCCGAAGTGTGTCTTAACATTAAGCTTTACTTTTGTAAGTCGTTTTTTGCCCTTACTATTTCATTTTGACCGTGATTTCGTATGCAGTCATATTCTTGCTGAGACCCGTTTTGTTTTGTTATGGAGTTACGCAGAGGTTTGTACACGTTTCCACAATAGGTTAATGCTTCAGCCTTACTCAATTAGCTTTTATTTCGTTGTTGAGAAACTTTTAAGTTTATTTTTCTCTCTCTCCCCCAATCACAGTCTGCTAGAGTCGGTTATTTGCGCGTCAGTGCACTTTAATGCACCAGCCAGTTTTAGGTCGGCAGTAAATTGCTTTTTTCAGTGTCTCTCTAAAGCTTCCACTTAGTTTTTTTGTTGTTGCAAAAATACTGAATATGAGCTGTCTTTGTTATGCATTGCATTTATGTTCTTTAAATCTATGGAGGAGAGAATAATTATTATTCTTGACTACGTGCTCGTATATAATGTCATTAATACTATTTACTAGCTTATGCTAGTACTGCATAGATATGTGTCTGGTTGCTCTTGTTGCCTGTTATTTTTTCAGCTCCTTTAGCTGCACTATAGCTAGAGAGTGGATGTGAGCTGGTGCATTGATAGCTCATAACCAACAGACACATACTATGGGCCTTGGATGATTCATTAAGTCCGATACTTTCCATTGGTGCAGCCAGGTGGTAAAGAGAAAAAACTGATCAATTATTTCCACAAATTCAAAAATACAGCTAAATGCTTAATCGATGCACCTCTTTTATTTTTTTTATAATTCATTGGAAATACCCATTGATTTTATTCGGTGCAATAGGTTCAAGAAATGCAAAATGAAGGAATTGTGCGCAATAGAAATCCCCAATGTGCTACCCCGAGAGGAATCGTTATCCCCAATCGTATGTGAGAATCGGTAGTTGTGCTTAAAATAAACTCTAAAGATAAATACAATTTTATCTATACATGCAATAAGTTTCCTAATGTTAAAGGTCCATTTGGAGATTAGGCCTGAAGAACCGTTATACATTAATTTCTTTATTTGGAGATTTTGATGTTTCTGTGGTACACGTCACTTTCTTCAAATCATACAACCTAACACTGGGTGTTTCATTGTTGGGTTTCAAGTCTTCAACCCATCTCGTAAATGACAATGTAAAGTTCTCTTTGTATATGTGTCCGTGAGGCCTACAGTTGACATGACACGGTCATTGATCATTTTAGACAGGTGTATGTATTTCACTCCATTATAAAAATAGAATTACGTAATACAATTTTAGGATGCATAGATAGTTACTGTACAGCTGAAGGGCATATCTTGGAGCATAAAGCGATTGGATTTCCACTTATGTGATGAGAAATCGTCGCATCACGAAATTGTGTCTGGTTGATTATGATCTAAAGTAACTAAATCAATGTCAAATGTTTTTTACGTAACTCGGTCTTTATGTACAAAATATTTGACATTGATTTAGTGCTTCAAGTGAATATTACAATTTTGACACGGGACAAACCCTCAATCAACGTTATTAAGCCAAAGCAGTTATGGGGGTATTTACGGAGTTGTACTGTGAGATTCAACTTGTTAGTGTGCATAGTCCCAAATGCATCACAATGGAAATCTTTTGACTCCCATCTGCATTCCCGACCGAACCGCTGAGGTAGAAGACGCCTCGTTAGAAATGCTCTGCCTCTATAATTTACCCCACAGATTTCCCTAAAAAAAGAAGATAATCTTATGTCACATGTGTCAACACATATTACAGTCTGCATATTACAGAGTATTACAGTGCTTTGCACACAGTTAAAATCTGTTTCTTCACAATTCAATTTTAATTAGAAAATGTAAGCATTTCATTTTAAACCTATCAATTCATTGCCCAAAAGCTCTGTGAACGATAGATAATTTCAAAGATGATCTCTTGTTCATTGCGCAGTCCATGGATTCCAGTTGTTGTTCTTGAATTCGTTGGCCTCCATCAGGTCTACAGCAGCGCTTTAGGTCGCCTCCCAAGTCTGCTGCAGAATTAAGTCAATACTACCCCTATGTTGAAAACGTAGGACTAGCAGTAGAATTAGACAAATATTTATACTGTAAGTCACTACGCACTGAAAGGTCGTGGTACCGTGGAAGCGCATATTATCAGTGTTTTGAGGTTGTATTTGTATTGTTTTCCCTGTATGTTCAGATATTACACTCGTTTAGATATGAATGAGCCCCTTTGATATTTTTATGGCCTTCGTAAATGTTCGAACTGAAAGTTCATTGTAGCATGTGTTTCATGTAAAAATCTGGAATCCTGTAACTAATATTTTGATCTGTATTGCTTGTTTTGCAGATGATCCCTCAGCCAATTGGTTGCACGCTCGATCATCCCGGAAAAAGCGATGTCCATACACGAAATATCAGACCTTGGAGCTTGAGAAGGAATTTCTGTTCAATATGTACCTCACTCGCGACCGGAGGCACGAGGTAGCTCGTCAGCTGAACTTGACAGAGCGACAAGTAAAAATCTGGTTCCAGAACCGGAGGATGAAAATGAAGAAAATGAACAAGGACCAGGCCAAAGAATGATAACGCAGACTTGTGCCTGGCTTCCAAACCTTTTACAAGAGTCTTCTGAATCTGGAAGCTGATGCAAGCACACATACTTTCCGTATGAATGAACAGTATTAAGCAAAGAATATAAAGGAGAGGTGAATGACGCAGAGGAAAGGGAAACGTCTTAACACTCCCTTGAATGCTACTTTTATTACGTTCATGTCTTGGGTGAAAGAAACGGACACTACATCAGGAAACACACAGGTGTAAAAACATATCTGGTTTACGAAGTGTTTAAAATAATCTGCTTTATAAGGTTGTTTCTTCGAGTTTTGCATTTCCGTCATTCCTTTTGTGATGTATTTAACATTAAATTTAAAGTTAGCCTCCTCCATTGTACAAGTCAAATTAAGATTTATTATTATTATTATTACTGCTACGAAAGTAAATGAAACAACCCGTTTCGTTTCCTAGAGTCTGTTTTTCCTCAAACGAAGTTTGCTTATTTTTAGGTTTTCAAAAATGTAATGTATTAAATATATTAATGGTATGTACTTGTGTTAAAAAATAGGGTTGTTGTAAATTTATTGTAAAATTATGTTACATCTCTCACATAAAGCATCTTATAAAATGTAATGATGATAATAATAATAATAATAATAGGCTCATCGAAATCTGCTCTCTTTATTTTAACTTTAGCCTGGAGTTTTGTATTATTTTAACTTTAGCCTGGAGTTTTGTATCGTTTGCTTAAAATCAGGCAGATTAATTAAACGCGAACAGTGATTCATTTCCTTATCTTTTCCGCTTTCGTGACAAATATCTAAAATCATCCTTGAATAATTCTAAAAATAGAGGTTTTTAATTTTCAAGGAATTACACACAATGGAAAGAAACACCATGTTTTCGAATACATCTTCTGAGTTGTAATTGTAGTGTGCCCGTAACCATGCAATTTACATGTGCTCAAATGTATAACAACCTTTAATACAAATTCGGTCGCCGTTATGCTTTCTCGTTTACATACATTTGCGCATGCCTTCATTAGTGTAGTTTATATGTGCTAGTAAAAGCTAGTATTAATTCAAAGCTGTTTTATGTGCTGTCCTAGGATTGTATTTTTAATTTATTGTAAAAACATTAATAGCTTGTTTCTTTTGAATGAAATGTGATTTTATTGTTGTAAAAATAATTTCAGAAAGTCTTTATACTTGAATGGGCAGATAGATGTAATTCTTCTAATTTTATTTTGTTTACAGCTTTCATGTATTTGACCAGCATCCGTTATGTCCGTTGTTTGTATTGTCAGTGTGTTTTCTGTATTTGCCCTTTTCTCCATGTTACGTTGTTGAGATTTATTTTTTAGGTGAAAAAACAATGTTGTGGTATAATTTTACTCTACAATCAAGCGCGTCTTCAAATAACAGTTTTAATATTTAGTGGCCACTAACCCAACTCTCTCCCACCTTTTTTGACACATGCCCGCATTCTTGTGCACCAACACAAGAACATTTCATTTAAGACAAAAAACAATGCTAGATTTTAAAGCAGAGACCCACTCTAACTTCAGTACTACATCTATTTCGTCCATGTACACGTTTATGTTCTCCGTTTCATTTGGTGTTACTGTTTTGTTGTGTTGTTAATCTGTGCTATTGCACGGCTGATGCTGGACTCATATTAAAAGTTTACATAGACCACATGCTGATGTCTCGTCATTTTTATGTGCAGAAATCAAATTACCATCTAAATCTAAATAAAACTGTTAGTCTTTTAAAAAAAATATTTTACTGCAACAAAAGCAAAATCTAGAATCTAAATGAAATATGGTTTTAGGCAATATGATGAATGCACCTTGCTCGTCACAAGTGTTATTTAAAAATGTAGCATGTGTGTTTTGTTTTGTCATGTCAGTCTGTCTTTAGGTTCGGTGGTTTGTACCATTGACAAAAATAATATAAAAATGGCATCTTCGTCAATAGTTATGTTCTTGTTCTTTACGGCCCAACATTTATTTTGCATTCTCAACCCCTTTGTGTGCTGGAGCTTCATGTATATTACGTGTTATAATAAGAGGCACATGTTGTAAGTATGCCATAGAGCGCTAAAGCATTCTTATTGAACTGGAGAGAAGGAACGTGCAGATCATCTGTGAACAAAACAATTATTGCGAATAACCATGGCTTATCTTTGCTTTGGCTCTCTGCTTTACGCTTTATTTTACTTCCCTTTTATTAATCCTTGTACGTTTTGTTTTACTGTTTCTTCCAAATGCACTGTTTGTTTAAAAAAACAAAGAAGGGTTTCCGGCAAACGCGATGTATAATAATTGAAGCAAACTAATAGAGATAAGGGTTGATGTTAGCTTTCGAGCTAATAACTAAAAGGCTTAAACGATGGTAAATGCAGTCATGTGTTTCATTAGACTCCACGCAGTTCACATAAGCATATTATGCAGTAGCTTTGAGCTTGAAATTAAAATGACATTTTTTTACATTTAGACTGATAAACAGATTTTTAAGGGAAGATTTGGGCACCCCATATCAATCCTTATGTTTACTTGTCAGTGCTGCTAAATAAAGATGAAAATGTTTTTCATACAACAGCCTGTTCAATTAAATATTTTTGAAGACATTGCCAGGTGTCCTGGCTTACAGATGTTTTCAAGAATGACTGTCACTTATTGAGTATTTGTACTGATAATTCCAAAAGCTAAGAGAAATTTCCAGTCCAGCCATTTCACCCATCAACGCCCTTTATTTTGGTGTTTTGAAAGGAAACAAACTGCAGAAAGAATGTACGCTTGCCCGGAAATGGGAAGTCAACTGTCATAAAGAAAGAGAAAGAAATCCAATGTGGTGTCCCGCAATAAAATAATATGAGTGCAATAAAACTTTATAGTGTATAAATTTCTGAAGGTTAAGAACTAAATGGCTGGAACGCAAACACCACGCGAAAAAAGGAGAAACATTTTAATTCATAAGAACGGTAAGACAGTAATTTGCCTAGGATACGCGCTGTTCGCATAGGGAAAAGGATATTAGCCTGTTTTCGCTCCTTTTCTCACATTTGTCGTTTTATTGTGCACGACGTTTGTTCTTTATCCGTCCAGATTCCTTACAGAGTAGGGGGTCGAGAATGGTGAGATCTGGACTTCCACATAAGAGCCCTGAACCCGATTCTCTCTACGCCCGCACCCTTTGTTCTATTTCCGAATGCACAACAGCCCTTATAGCGGCCATAAAACGGCACAAAAAGGATTTCTGGCGAGACGTCTGGGATGACCAACCTTAATTTGTTTACAACCTTTGGGACCAGCTCGACTTCGCCATTCTGTGGCCACACATCCGATTGTGTCTTGGTGAGATGAGATTCAAAGGCTGGTTGCTATAGAACAACATTTCAATCACCCAACATATTCGTTCTCTCTATTAGGTTATCTCTAGCACATTTCCCCAAACAATGCATTTTTTAATAAACACTGGAAATGCAGAACTGTTGTTGCTGAATTTTCGTTAAATTACCAATATCTATAAAACAAACCGCACAGGTTTGTTGCTAAAGTGACCTATAATGTAACCAGACCTAAAAAAAAAAAAAATTATTCTGAAAAATAATTCTCGAAAGAAAGCCTTTTATGACACACACACGCACACACGCACACATACACACACGCACACACACATACACACATATATATAAATATATATATATATATATATATATATACAGATTGTGGTAAAAAACAGCCGTATTAGTATTTATAAAAAGAATACGGGAACACGCTAAATGCTGCAGTAACAATTTAGACGCGATATTACATTTGAACATCATTCTTAATATTTGATCTTGTTCATAAAATGGAAATCAAATAGTAATAAAATATATAAATAAACATATAAATCTTTGCTACGTTATTGTCATAATGTGTTATTCTACGTCAATGCCAACATGTAGGTTACTTTTCTAAACAATTTGGAAAATCCACACAGACAAGGATCGGTTTAAATGGATTCCTTATTATAGAGAATTAAAATAAGTACTTTACATTATTGGATTTGCACTTACTGAGCTGTTAATTCCCTCATTCTGTTTTTATGTCGGTTGTTTATAGAACCATTAGCTTTTGAACTTTCGCTCATCACAGCTGAATTTGCTGTAGGCCTAACACACAACTGCCGCTTGATGGCAATGTTGCTCCACCAAAACGAGAGTCATCGGTCACTTTTCCCCCTCAAGCCGGAAATCACTGAAGCCAAAACATGTGCTGTGTTACACTTGACTAAAAGAAGGCTCACACGATTTACGTTTGACACGGTGAAACTTTTGAGAGGGATGAAGAAGATTAACTTCAAAAGATTATTTAATATATTTGACAGAGGACCCCAGTAGTCTGTGAGCAAAGTACATTGAATTTTCTAAGGAAATTACCCTACATTTTTGGACACTCCTTGTTTTAATTAAAATTACTCGTTCTTTTCTTTAATACTTTTTTCTAACATTTCATTTGTCTTATTGGGAATTCAAGGAGCCACGTGGAAAGTGCAGTGACTCATTTTTAGGATTACGGTCTCCAACTCGTTTAACAAAACCCCAAATTTGTTATAGGCAAATTTGTTATCTACTTTTATGACTAAATTGTTTAGACTTTTAAATAAAATATTAAATTAGCACACATAACTTTGGTAAGAAAATTGTGTTTTATTGAGAAAAACAAAAAAGCAACGACAAGGACTTTTACACTGAAATTATATACAATTTTTAAATAACTTCTGACAGACAAATTAAACAAACATTTTCAGATTTATTATATCAGTGATTATTATTCAGTGATGATCCTATATTCATTGTAGGCTAGTCAATAAAGTGTCAAAAATTCTTCACATATCTTGTTTATTATGCTAAACATTCAGTTTTATTGGATTAAACATCAGAACTCATATGTAAAATGAAGAAAATTCAGCATATTTTGAACCCGTTGTTAAAATAAAAGATTGCCTAGGGTTAGTATTTTGTCGCCTATGTTAAGTATTGCACATTAAACAACATAAACATTCACAAAACAATGCGCGTTTTGGAATACAAATATTATTCTTAATATAATTAAAGTAAAGATTCAATATGATTCGTGACATTAGGACCGAAGTGCTGATTTTGGGCAAGATTTTGTTTCAAAATCTTTGCAGAAATATATTTACTTTTTACTTTTTGATTTTTGCATTTCATACTGGAGTAACAAACATTATTTCATTCAATTGTTTTTCTTGTGACATTAGTTTACCATTATCTATCGGTTTTTCTACGAAAATGTAAACCAGAGTTTTTTGTCCTAAATATAATGGCAAACCGTTTAAAATACAAAACTAAATGACAATTAAAGGACTTCTTATTTCTGCAAGGATAAAATCCGGAGTGAAGCATTTACAGCCCTGGTAGTGGAACCTCATAAAAATCTAACAGCTTTTTCTGATGCACTACGTCAACAACAAACAGTAAGGGCGTTTATTGCATTTTATAGTTTGTTAAACCATTTACAACCACATTTACCCTATGCCCGACTCCTATCTCTGTGGAATATCTTTAAGTAATATTTTTAAAGTAAAAATTTAAAACTGGAAAGATGACTGCATTTCAAATTTCGATTCGTGCGTTAGTCGACTCAAATCATGCTGTGACGAGTTTTAACGTGGAGGAAAAAGTGTTGTGTGATATGTTTTACCAGAAACATCTTTATAAAAGAACATAGCCTATTTTTTTCATGCTTTTTAAAGTTGTCCGTCTGGACACTGACATAGAATAAAACAATTATTAGTCTTGTTAGAGAACTAAATAAACCAATCCGTTACTTAGGATTCCTGTGATCAACATGCAAAAAATCTTTCGGATAAAGGGTTGTAGTTGATAAGTTGAGTGGGGGATGGGCAGGGGCTATGCACTTGATCTGATGCAAAGCGGCAGATTTCTCATTAACTTACTGGCTTGAACATATTAATGTGCATATTCTCCCCTCCTTTCTCCTTTGACTAACCCCCTCCCGCTTCCTCGCTCCCCCGCTCTATCTCTCCCGCTCTCTGTTCGCTCGCTTTCTCTTTTTCCCTCTTTTTCATTCTCTTACTCCCTCCATATCAGAATAGCACAGAGCGGTGTCCGTGATGGGATGCAAGAAGCCAATGAGATGAGGATCCGATAGTAGACGCAAATTGTTGTGAAAACACTGCAAAATATGAAACTACTTATTTGCCGAGGAGTAAGTCACAGAATGCAACTTGGGAATTGGCACCCTTCACCGGAATTGTGATGCTGGATCTCTACAGTGGGAACATGTCTATGGAAGCTAAATAACTTTGCTTTAGAGAAGTTGTTTTAACAAAGGTACACCAACGCAAGGCATTCCGTTATTGGAAATCATCGCTTGTTGTACTGTAACTGTGAAACGGACCACTTTCTGTAACTACTGAGCTGAAAGAAGCACATTCAAAAGCAAACCCCTGAACAAAATCAGCATCGACAAACGTCAAAAGATGAGCTCATATTTCGTCAACTCTCTCTTCACTAAATATAAAAGCGGAGACACGCTACGGCCGAACTATTACGAGTGCGGTTTTGCGCAGGACCTGGGGACAAGACCCACCGTCGTGTACGGTCCAGGCACCGGGGCCACTTTCCAGCATGCTCCTCAGATTCAGGAGTTTTACCACCACGGCGCGTCGACGCTCTCCGCAGCCCCTTACCAGCAGAGTCCCTGCGCCGTAACTTGTCACGGCGAGCCGGGTAACTTCTACGGTTATGATGCTCTCCAAAGGCAAGCTCTTTTTGGTGCTCAAGACGCCGACTTGGTGCAGTATAGCGACTGTAAGCTCGCCACGGGGGGCATCGGCGACGAGACGGACAACACGGAACAGAGTCCGTCGCCCACACAGCTGTTTCCTTGGATGCGACCTCAAGGTGAGCCTCGGTAAAGATAAGCCTGCCAACTCGCGTTGTGTGTTAGTGAGAGTGACATTAAGTTGAGTTAGTCCCACTAAAATTCTCGTTGCAATTTAATTTTAGAGCTGAGTTTCCTGTGTGCACAAGGGGGGCGGGGGGGGGGCAATAGCGGTTTATTGTTTTATGGTGTTCAAAACTTGTGAATCACTTTATAGTTTAATGACCCTGCCATAGAAAAAGAGGGTAGTGGGAAGAGAGGAAGACAAGAGAAAAGCCCAAATTCCCTTCTTTCTGTTTACATGTGTGAGATTTTGTCCCACGGCGGATCTCTCAGTTCTCACCCAGGTCAAAGTTTTACTGCAGCCTTTAACGACTTACAGTGAGCCTTGGCCGTTTCAAAATGCTTATGTCATTTATGACTTTGACTAATTCTTTGAACATGTGAAATCTTATAGACTGCTTTTGATGACTTTATTGTGTTTAGCATTAGGAAATAATGTCTTAATGCTAATCTATTTATATTTTCATTGACGGAGCCTTTATATTGATCGCATATTATTTAACGTGAAGTCTCCATGGTACACTAAAAGCATATCCAGAAATTATATATTGTGTTAAACACATTTGTGCTCGTTATATGTTTGTATTTCGTATAAGCCTTTAACGCCTGTAAGTTGCTTTTAAATGTACTGATTCCTAGGCAAAAACTTAATTCTAAAACGTTGGTTTGGGGTACATTTAAGATCTGTCTAACTTAAGTGAACTTTTTTATTGCCAGTAGCTGCCGGACGGAGGCGAGGTCGCCAGACATACAGCCGCTATCAGACGCTGGAACTCGAGAAAGAGTTTCTCTTCAATCCCTACCTGACACGCAAGCGACGGATTGAAGTATCACACGCTTTGGGACTGACCGAACGACAAGTCAAGATCTGGTTTCAAAACCGCCGCATGAAATGGAAAAAAGAAAACAACAAAGACAAATTTCCAAGCAGCAAGTCTGAACAGGAGCAGATCGAAAACGAAAAACGGGAGAATGAACAGGCGTCCGGGGCACAGTCAGCCGAAGAAGACTGCGACAAGGCAAAACAAATGTAGAACGGATGTGTGAGCGTTGTGTGTGAGCGCGCGCGTGTGTGTTGAGGGAGCAATCAAAAGAATAAATAGGGAAACAAAGCAGACAATGATGAAAAGAATAAGAGTGTTTGCATGGGAGGTTTGTCTCTCAGAGACAACTTGAGTCGTTACATCTTGGTAACACGATGAAGGAACATAAAAATGACTGGGAATAGAAAAATGACTGTAAACCTAAAATGCTGATGACAGAACTTCAGGACGACGAAGGACCCGAATTTCTACTTTCTACCTGATGTTCAGAGAGTGTGATAGTATTAAAACTAATCTCCTTTCTTTGTGGAATAATTATCGTGAAACTCATGTTTCTATTGTTAGGATATTGTCATTAACAATTACCTTGGCAGCTGTATAGTTTTTAAGTTAAATGGTGCACTTTTAACTGTTCTCACTTATATGTTATGATGTTTATGTAGTGATGACTTCCAACAACATGAAACTGCCTATTTATGCCGTAGAATCTCTTTTTACACGTATTTGGTTCTTCTCAAATCGATGGTATTTTGTTGTCTTCCTTTCCTGGGGTAAGCATGCGCACAGTGGATTATAAAAATGAATAAAACATAATAAAAATAATTTAAAAATGTCATGTGACCCATTGTTTACTAAAATGTTTTTTGTTTGTTCACAATTACTGGTGAAGTAGCATACTTCATGGCGACGACTATATGGTTTGTTGACTTTCGTAAATGTGTGAAATGTCTAAAACTGGAAGAAGCGGAAGAAAATGGACACAATAAAGTTTACACGGGAGAATCCGTGACATCATGTGTCCTCTACCTCATTTCCTTTTAATATGCGGATCAGAGTGATCCGGTTTCACAAGGATGGCATCGGCCAGACAGCGGTCGTGTTTGTTTAAAATTCTAAAAATCTATGGGCTTAATAGAATGACAAAGAATAAATTTACAGTATAATTTACCAAGTAGACCTTTGTTTCACATTGTGGTCACGTTCTTGATTTATAGTTGCATTTATGAGTAACGTGAACTAGGAGAGAGGCATTTGAAGCCACAATTGAAAACCACTATTTTGTCAGTACGGCACTAAAGAGAAACAGATATTTTATGTTATCGGGGTACTATGACATTTTCTATAACACGAAACTTTGTCGTGGCTAAACGTATTATTGAAGGTCATACGAAGAGTTTTGTTCCAAAATGAGATAACTCTATATTAGATTAACTCTAAATTATATTATCATGTTTTATTCTGTTATTATGTCTTAAATCAAAACAAACAAACTACAGTTTGATTTAAATTTTTTGGAATGCACAATAAAAAAACATGATTTTGAATTTTTTTAAAAACGGAGTTATCTCATTTTGGAATCAAACTCTTCATATTATTGTTGACAATTTTGAACAGCGGGGTGAGGGTGGCGCGTGTCCCTTAATGGCTACAGTAGGCTATAGCTGCGGCCCTGGTATAAACGCCGCAAAAAAAGTCGGTGAAAAAGGAACTATCGTCGAAAATCAATACAAAAACAAAAAGGGCTCTTGTTATTTGTGTGTTGGATTTCCAAACAAACGACACGTTACTAAATCTATAGCCAATCCCGGAAACTCAGTAAATATATTTAATGCTCGAGTCAGGTGATTACACAAAGCTTCTCGATAGCATATCGATTTGTGTGTTCTACTGTGCTGTTGTGTAACCTGTACCTTTGGCTGTAAGTGAATAATTTAAAAATATTATGTGGACCATCGGCTGCGTATCCCTTTTCCACTTTCGACAAGGCTGTGGATAGCATACTCATTGGAAGACTTTCATCACGTGCTGCTCATCACGTGGCCCCTGAGGAAAAAGGAGTGTTTTTTTTCGCGTAAACCTAGACTGCAATTCTGTAATATATCATTGGGTCTCGTAAAACCGACACTGAAACCTATTGGCCTATAAATCATTTCTCAAATTATGAGTTCATTGTACTATGCGAACGCGTTGTTTTCCAAATATCAAGTGGCGAGTTCTGTCGTCTCTGCTGGCGTTCTTCCCGAGCAAACTCCATGTGCCTTTGCGAGTAGTGCGGAGCGGTCCAGCAGCTACGACTCGGCTTTTACTGGTACACCGGTCTCTTCCTCATCTTCCGTCTTAATGTCAAGCATGTACACTAACGGTGCAAGTGCTTCCAGACAGGGCTTCGGTATGTTGCCCACTGCATATGAGCTGGGGGCTGTCTCGCTGAACATGCACAGTTCTCTGTTTGAGCATCCGAGTCTACGCATGGTGTGCGCTGGCGATCTCTCTAAAGCCCAAAGCAGTGGTAAGGCAGAGCATGGAGACTATCATCAAAACAACGAAGACAACCTCCGGATCTATCCATGGATGAGGAGCACAGGTCTGTAAAAACTGGGTTTTTCGTAAAGACAGTGGTGTGAGTTTTTGTGTCTGAGGGGGAGGGAAACGGGTTAAGGGGAGCAACCACATTTCCAAATAGTTTTCTTTTAACTGTGCTTAGGCATTAGGGTTGACTTGCAGAACGTACTGGGCAGCTGTCTCCTCACATCTTTTATGTCTAATTGGCCACCATAAAAATGATTATTCAGCACATCATAGTATCTTTCAGAGTAATGGAGGGGCGAGAAGACATTTTCAAGACGTGTTTTATTTTATCATGAACAAATTTTAGACTGCTGCCAAGTTTTTGTGTCATTGTTGCATCGCATTTCATGTCGCTGCACAGTTTCACACAGACATATATAACATTAGAAACGTTATTCCTAATAATTGGCTTTAAATATCCATATATTTTCACAAAAGGCACTTGTATTTCTATGGTACTGCTAGATTGACCTTTCCATAAATTACAGTTGGTAATTTGGACGTGTGAATTTTGTATATGTATTTGTTCTACAAGTAGGCTAATGTATGAAAGTACTGTATTGCCATAATTGTTTGGTATACAATAATAATGTCAACGCATTCATTCTAACATATTTTACTGTATTCCTTTTTTAAATATCACGGCAGGCTCTTTATTTTATTCTGCCTTATCTTTCACATTTTTGTGTATTGTTGTTTTGGCAATATGGTATGCAAAACAAAACAGGTCTGAAATTGACAAAAATGTTCACAGAATATATGACTCAATACTGACCGATAATGATTTTTTACTTAATAGCATTTTCCCACAAGTAGCTACCTCACATATACCATCAGTAGTAATTATAAAGGAGGTGGCTCAAGACACTCCCCACGAGCAACGACGTTTCTATCAGTCAGCTGTCAACCTGGGGTGCTTCTTCTCTTGTTAACTCCCAGTGTAAAAATACAGCAACATAAATAGTTTGAAGAACAGATACCTCATTAGCAATGCTGGTGACATTTACTGGCAGAGAGCCCTTATATGCTAGTGAGGAAGCTCCGTGTGGAATGTCAGTCATGTTGTGAAAAATGCATACTTCATAAATCGCGTATTTTATGTAGGCTACTACAGAAAACGCATGACTCTGCTAATAACACCCGCAGTTTTTCTACTTTGTAAAACGAATTCCGATGTAGGGCATGATTAGGCCTCCCAACTGTTCACACTATTCATACAGAACTATTTAAAATATTTAAATAAACGTTGATGTATTATCATGCATTATCATGTATTTATATATGCAGGACTTGGCCTATATAGGAATATAGTAATTTACAAATCAGTGTAAACAGTTATCTCGAAGGAATTTAGATTCACAATAATATTGGTTAAACGACAAACATAATCATAAAGTTAAGCCTTTAATGTTTCCATACATTTTAATGCATTACACACAAATTCCTTGCAACCACAACATGATTTCATGTTTTACGGGGCAGTTGCCTTTTCAGTCGATTTTGTGATTTGATTCGATATTCTATTGAGATTCTTTTCCCTCCCACTTCCTCTCTCACACACTTTGACATACATAGATGGAATTCTGTTTTCATTTTTTTATAATTCTGAAAGCTGTGTACGTCAAAGATACTATTTCTAGAGTACAATGCTCGGCCTTGTTTTAACTCTTTTTAAACTCTTTTTTTGCGACGATAATACATATCATATACGCTCAATCGTTAAGAGCACAAAATAGCTGTATTGGCTTTTAATGAAAAAGTACGTTGTTTCTGCCTAATATCTTTTTTTCTTACCAAATTCCTCAAGCTTTTGCACAGTTTGTGTCAAGGCGTCAGAAACGGAAGTAAGATTACCACTAAAGAGCGCAATAAAACGTTCCAAAAGCACACAAACTCAAAGCAGTCCCCATTTGTCGACAGTCTGCTGGAAATACACAGACAGCACAAGTCGCAAGTCACTGACTGTGGACAAGGCTGTGAAAGTGTAGATTTGTCCTTAAATAATGTGCTGTTAAAAGATGGATATTACTTATACTCAAATCGAACACTTAATCGACGCTTCTTTGGAAAGGAATTAGATCCTGTTGTTGACTTTGGACATGTTTTGGAAGAAGTCTGAACGCCCGCCCCACTCACGGCAAATTCGGAAGCCAAAAAATTAAACTCATATCAAGGGTATTTGCTGAGCTTTTCTGTGTTTGTAAATGATATTCCACTTTGACATCTAAGCAAATTTTTGGCTTGTTTGGCAAGTTACCTGTTTTCTTAATTCAAATGTGTGCTAAGCTTGAAATACTAATGCAGGTTGTATTCTTTCTTTACTAGTTAATACAATCACAAGAGGATTCAAAAAAGTACATTCAAAAAATTGTTCGCCAAAACGTACAAAAAAAAGTTAAAATTTATTCTTAACTGCGGCATTTTCTAATACATAACCCGCCCTCTAAAATATAAACCCATCTACGTTGGCCTTTCTTTCAAGCTGTTTAAAATGTCACAAATACTAAAATATCTTAAATCTGTCTTCACGTATTCTTCTGGTATCTTCATAATCTTCAAGTTGTTTTACTTTAACAGGGAGCATGGATATACGTAATATCTGCATTCTTTTCAGATGAAAGGAATGACTTGTTTTTGACAAACCCTCGTTATCAATTAGAACAATTCATGTGCGGATTTAATGAGTCCTTTTTTTCCAACTATCCAAAAAAGTAATCATAGTTTAACTACCGTATTTATACTAAAACCATAATAGCCACAAATGTACAATTGTCTCACTACAGTAAGCATATAGTTCAACCATGATATTTGATATTTGTAATAAGAGCTATGGTTATACAAATGGTAATTAATTCGCCAAAAACATACACTTACAATAACAAAACCATAGTTCACAGTATATACTATTCTTTTTTCTATGTTGTTACTGTCCTTGCTACAGATGTATACAATGATACAAAAAAGTTTTCTATACTTTTCTGGTGATTTTGTTTTGCCCGCTGTCAAACCTGAGCCCCTTGCTTACTTCATTTACCACAGGTGTGGACCGGAAAAGAGGACGCCAGACATATTCGCGCTATCAAACACTAGAGCTGGAGAAGGAGTTCCACTTCAATCGTTACCTTTCACGACGACGGCGTATTGAGATTGCACATGCCCTTTGCCTGACAGAACGTCAGATCAAAATCTGGTTTCAAAACAGAAGGATGAAATGGAAAAAAGAGAACAAATCTACGGGTCCCTGCTCTCCTACTATCGACCAAGTCAGGGGCGACGAGGAGGATGAGTAGCAGACTGTGAAAAATCTGATTGTCGGAGGAGCGAACTGACCTGTTTTAATTTATATTACACTGATGCTAAAGATGCTACCTATACTGTAGTCAAATATATCTTACTTACATGTGGAAGCGGAGTGTTAATTTGACTAATAGAATGACAAGATATTACTTATAATAATAATTGTGTAGATGCTAATTTAAAAAGTGCATAGCGATAGCCTATATAATCAACGAAATAATTCCTTGCAAAAAGTATACGTCTAAATATATGGCCTATTGGATGGGGTCAACCATAGAAGGGAACAACCTATTTTATAATAATTAGCTATTGGTTTTTGTACCGCTGTCCAGAATTATTTATGTATATGTGCATTTTTGTTAAATGTATACATGGAAATAAACGAAGCGTACAGTTAATCATAAGATGTAGAACTGTTTTCCACTTTTAGCTTTGTTTTTTCTTTTCTTTTCTGAATCGAAACACGTCATGGAACGTATACAGCATGCTGTGTTAAAACTAATCATGTAAATTAAAACAAATAAACCCATGCAATACGGGAATGTTTTTAGGTTTTAGTTAGAGTTATTAATAAATACCTATTGCTTAAACAAACAAAATATTATCAAGTTACAATACATTGGAATTGACGTTTTATTAGCTGTGTTTGTAGTATTGTTAGCCGCATTACTGTATTAATAAAAATTTAAGTTATAAATTGTATCACTCTGGACAGAATTTACTGTGTTAAAAATCATACCATGATTTGTGTAGAATTTGTATTGTTGGTAAAACAGTAGGCCTATATGCTTTTTAAAGTAAAAGTAAAATATAATAAAAAGCCATTTAAACAGTTTTGGGTGAAATAAGGGGAACCGCTCGCCAAAGCATCTTAAAAGCAAAATATATATTCGTTTTTATTTCAGTATAATTTTATTAGTCTAGTACTATTGTAAGCTAAATTTGCACCATTATATGCCCAAAAAGTATTTTTAAAACACTGATTTTTTTTCTTCTTAGGTCAAGCCGAGTGGACGGAAGTGACAGGTTGTGTGTCGTGTGAGACCAAAAGAAGGCGTTTATATTATGGGTTGTAAACTAATGTGTTTAGTGCGTCAATAAAAAGCCGGAAACGCAATAAAAGGAACAAAAATCAGCAGAATAGGAAAGTGCTCTGTTTTTTGGCTTTAGGCCTTAATAACATGGTTTACCTTTCCGATTTAGATTGAACTGTGTAACTATAAAAATTAAGTCGAATACAAAAACCTCTAGCTATCTTGCTATCAGCTATAGGCTACTGCTTACCGTAATGTGACAAACATTTGTCTTCTATTTCTTATTTTTTTAGAACATTATATAACGTGAATGAGCGAAAAGGTAACTGATCAGAAGGCATTTAAAAACCTTATGTTTGAATCAACAATATTTTATTTTTGGTAATATTAATAACATAAATTTAAATAGCAAAATTAGAATGAAATACTATGCTCATATGTTACAAAATAAAGGCCGAACATCCTCTCTTGGGGCATACGCTTCCCTGAGAATTATATTCAAAACATTTTGCCTTATAAAGTCACATCCCAGGTGTTTATAGCATCGTAAACAGATAGCTTCACTGTAGCTTATTTTATTTCTCTTAGTGACAATTGACTGGATGCCTTCGTTTTATATGAACGCTTTTGAAGCCTGCTTTAAATAGCCTTAAACCATGACAAAAATGCTAAATATGCTTTACTTAGGCATTGCATCCACAAAATGCAAGAATACATTTTAAACAATCGTACATTCGAGTAATAAGCCTTCTTGATAGTAAGGCCGTACATGTTACAGAAGCCGAAAAAACACTATAATTTCCCTTGCGTTCGAACAGAAAAAGATGGCGACTGCAGAGGTACTGCTGTTAAAACACTCATGAAGAAATGCAATAAATTCCTTGTTGTTTTATGAAAATTTACAACTTTGTGATAGAACTTTATGAGTGCCTGGGACCTGGGATTGGCCGAGGATGGTCATGTGGACGGGTAACCGTGAACATGAACTTTTTATGATTTCCCAAGTGGTTATATTGCAGCATTCTTTTGGCCGCCGCACTTATTGTAGCGTCTCTGTGCTCCTTATAGGTTCTTTCTCTGTTTAAATGTATATTTGGGCAAATACCGAACACACATTCAGCCTCAGAGCATTGTGTAGACTGATGTTCTCACATTGTAAAGGGAGAGACCCTCTCCGCTCTGCTATGCTAATGTGGCCGCCTGCATCTGGGATATCCACTGAGATGGAGTTTTACTCAGATGAGGACACGCAGTAGGATCACACGAATTTTTTTCACGCGGGGGTCTCACTCCCGTTGCCTAAAGCGGGTGAAACCGAAAAAAGCGTCGGTGCCGATGTTATTTGTCACTTTTTCGTGCTAATGGCGGAACCAAGAGGAGCAACAGGATTTACCGAGCGCAGGCTACGGCGAAAGCCTTGCCTCTCTGTGGTGCTGGCTGACGAATTATCAACAAAGGTAAGACTGTCATTGTCTACCAGCCCCATCGTTTTTCTGAGGTCAGAGCTCGACCAAACCTAACCATGCGCACTGGATGGAGAGTCAATCTATTTGACTTCTAAGCTATTGTGCAAGCGCGGCTTATTAGTAAACACCTTGTCTAAATCCAATTATTCATTTCCACTTTGGGTGGAGCAGGCTTAAGCCTTGCCATATTTTCACTTCAGCATTGCTAGGATATTTAGATCAAATGTATGCTGTGCATTTGTAGAGATAACGATTTCGAATTTGTCTGCTGCATTACTGTATTTGAGACGGCGCAACCAGGGTATCGAAGATAGGGCGAGGTTTGATGAAGCTGCAGTATTTCCAATCTGGTCTCTTATGTAAAATGCTTAGTAAAGAGAATTTATTTTGCGACGTTGCTGCGCTAAAATTGATATTGTATTGCTAAAAATACTTAAAGACCTCTAGTAAATGGTTAGAATTTTGTAAAAAAAAATATATGAAAAAAGAAAACAAAATACCCAAGGGTGTCCGAACTGTTCCGAATTGGCCACCATTCACTTCCAGATCAAATGTACAAACCTTCCAGGTTATTCTACCAGCTGCCGTGCTGGAGCTTTTTGGAGATTTACATTTGTTTATTTACTGTACTATATTATTTCATAGTGCCAAGCCTGGAAATTGCTTATTATTTTTATGTACAAAATCTCTTTATTCAAATATCATCAGACAAATATTATATTTTTGTCTTAGAACACCATCCCAATAGACAATGAATAACTAAAGGTTTAGCTTTAAAAGCGTTTTAATTTACAAGCAAATTATTGTAGAGTTTAATACACTGTTTTTATAAGTTTTCATGTATTAATGTTTTTATTTCTTTTGCCATTTGTGACGCATCTAAGTTTGTTATAGCAATATTTTGCAAACTCCACCTCTTCCGAGGTGCATTATCTTGGCTATCATCTTGTTGATGGGATCTCCTGACGCAGTTCCAACATTTAGTGCAATGTCCCGCTATCTGCTGCCATCTAGTGGACAGTGTTGCTTTACGACATCACACTACCTTTCTCTTGACTGTTTTCAGGGTGTTTACTGAACTAGGCGTGTGTGTGTGCGCGCTCGAGAGTAGAGAATTTATTACAGTGCTTATTTGTTCGCTATATAGTGTGTGAGAGTATATGTGTTCGTCCGCACGGGCGTGCGACTCGAAGTTTTATGGCAGTGAGAATGTTTTAGTGTTCTTCAAAAGTACGTTTTATTGCAATGTGAGAGCGTAACTGTGTAGGCTATCAATTGTTTCGCTTTAATCAACTCACACCAGCATTGGACACTCACCAACAGCTGTGTGCTTTTGGTTTAAAAAAATAATAAAATCTTTGGTAAATGTAGTAGCCTATATGGCAAAACACTCACAAATTGCAGTCGCAGATAACAGAACAGACAGGGAGGGGTTTTCGGCCCGGTGGCAGTGAAACGTAAAAGAATGCAGGGGTTGTAAATTCTCAGAGCTGTTGTTGCTGCTCTTTGAAGTGTCTGCGTTTAGGAAAGATTTGTGGCACACACCCAGAAAAATCAGACCTTAAGGGCTTATATTCCTTCATCCCCATTCTTTTGCCTATTGAAATCCAACCAGAAAACGAGCATTTGACCGCTCCGTGGTCATTCCACTGTACTGGAAATGAAGTGCGCTGAGGCTTAAATTTAAGCCGATTCCTCTCAATAGTTTCTAAATCCATACTATTTTTTTATTTAATGCACTCTCTTAGGGAAGCACATATTCGGAGCTTTAAGTGTTTATTTAGACTGGCAGTGGACAAAGTAACCGGAAGTAGAGAGAAAAGGGAAAGGGAGGAGGGACTGATTCGAAACTCCTGTTTCATATTATAAAGAGGGAACGTGCGATATGGTCTGTCTCTTGATCTTTGTATACATTTCTTGACTTATATATTGCACATTAGTGCGATCATTTGTGAGCAATTCCAGCCACCAAAAGAAGTTTCCATTATATCAAAAAATTACACCCACTCTTCTTTTATTTGCATAGCACCCATCTAAGTTCAATTATACAATTATAGCTTAACTACATTATAGTGCATAGTAAATTATAGTGTTGCGTTTACGTTACTTAACGTCTTAATTCCATGTACTAAAACATGATATAAGTGGACAAAAATATTATTAATTTGCATTTTAACACACACGCACGCACGCACGCACGCACGCACACACACACAATAAATATACACTATTCATATGTTTTGGGAAACACCAGAGGATTTTCGTTTTGCATTAAAACAATATGCTTTGCATTTGCAAACTCAGAAACCACTTGATGAGGATTGCTAACAAAGCCTACGAAATCGATGCAAAATATTTACCCGTTAGGTCTATGACGTTGGTAAAATCCCACGTATTTATTTTCAAGTTAAACTGACCTGTTTGAATTACATAGCAAACTCGCTTTAAGAGAAACTTTGTAATTTACCCAAATCTGATACTTTACTTAACTTCAGCTTGTTAGGGTAAGCTTTTTTCAATGTCTTGTGTTTACAAATATGTGAAAATATTGAATTTGATTTGGTAATTTAATTTAGAGACATCTATAATTTAATAAGATGAAGACATGGCGTTCAATATTAATTAAATATTTAAGGTTAACATTATTTTTTCACAGAAATCGTGTACTGGTTAATTTAAAGCTTGTTGAAGGAAGGTTATGATGTACAATCGGCGGACCGACTTACAGTACATTTACGTTTAAAAAGTCTTAGAGCAAATTTGAGAGCGTAATTATTACAGCAATGTAAAAACTTTAACAGCTGGTTAAAGACCGGCTATGTACACGACATGCAGAGCAAGTATTGTGAGGTATGTGCCTGTTCAGTTTTAAGGATTCTCTTCATGGCAGAAAGATTTAGCTATTTATAACCACTGCCGTTAACACAACAGCCACTGAGATTTATGGTCAATCAATATGGGTTATGAAAAAAAACCACCCTTTACACTCTTTATTGAACATTTGGTAACATCTTTACTAACAAATATTGATTGAAGTGATTGTTACATATTTTTAAAACACACATGAATGTTTACAAATTCAGTAACAGTTTATTAATTTTAAAACCACGAGTTAATATTCTTTAAACAAATGGTACGCAGGCATACTCTGAACACAATGAAAATAATATTTTTAAGATACAGTCTACATAAGTTTGACACACTTACTGCATAGCTTAATAACGCATTTTTTACATACTCACATAAACTTATTACAATGCGGCACACTCCAGGGAATTAGCAGAACGTTACATCACACTTGCCATAAAGCTAGTAACAACGCATGTCACTCCATGTACAAATTGATGTGAAATTGTCAACTTTTCGTCCTTATATAGGTGATCCGGTGATGAAGTCAAAATAGTTGTGATTTCTGTCAGTCAGCAGCAACAGTGTTCTGGCTCCCGTGTTTCCCGACGAAAAAACATAAATGCCCTGTAGGAAAAAATAAAGTTAAATAGTAAATCATATGCTTCAGGTGAAAAACCGGACAATTGTATCTTGTGGTACATTTAAATCGCAAACACAAGAGTTATTGGTTATTGTACGAAACATTAGTAATTATATGCATTACAAATTAAAAAAAGTTGACTGGACTCTTCTCCCCATTGCTCACTGGAAACACAATAGATGTCTTCCGTTCTCAGAAAACTATGCAATGCGAAAGGAAACGAAGCATCCTCGTCAAAGGAAACCAAAATGAAAGTAAAGCGCACGCAACCCCCCTTGCGTCGCCTTTAAAAATATCCACTTGTTGTGCCGCAAATGGTTTATTGGTTGTATAGCGACAGGATACCAGGCCACCATAACTGTACTTTTGGTTAATGAAAAACACACGCACGCTGGACCAGTGCAGTGGAAAGTCCATAAAAAGCCGAAACACTGCTGGACCTACTTACTGGTGTTCCAAACGGTCACTTTTAGAGAAGGGAAGATTCTGTATGAAACGCTTTAAAAAATATATGTAAGTGTGTTTTCACGCGTTTTTTCGTCCTAGCGATGTTGTTGAATAATTTAATTCAGACAAATCCACTTTCTGGTGTATGTAGCGTGTAGGTTTTGGTTTTCCTTAACACGTCGTTTACAATTCATACATAACTATTATATTACAGTGATGATAAAGTGTTAAAGCATCTATCATCAATTTGTCATTTGTATCTGTTGTGGCCTACTTATGGGATAAGGCCTACAAAATTAGGCTACATATCTGAAGTACATGTATTTCAACCGCTGAAAATTCATAAAATGTAGTAGCCTGCGGAATAATATGTGCTTTGAAAATGTACTCGGAAGCTTGCACGTTGACGCCTATATCGCCATTGCTAAGATAGGTCCAAAACCGACTTTATGTAGAGTGTCGATGTATTCAATCTAACGTTTTAAAATGACTATGTAATTTATATTCAGCAATTTCATTGGAAGGAGAGGAAAGACAGAAGGGATTTTAAAAGCTAGCTCTCTGCTCCTGGGTCCCCCGGCGCGTGCAATCACAGCCCCCCTAAAGGGAGCTCTTTTGCAGTCACGTCCGCTTGCGATTGGTCAGTGCCTGGTCAGATGGTACGGTATCCCTCTGTCCCGCACTGGCATATAGCCACCCAGCCCCCCCCCCAACTAAAACCCAATCTCCGATAAACTACTAATAGCTAAACCACTTGGACTATAAAACACAACAAATCATAAACCAAGCAAAAGTACCGTGCCCTCCCAATGAGTTCCTATTTTGTAAACTCAACTTTCCCAGTGACTCTGCCCGGAGGACAGGAGTCGTTCTTGGGACAGATACCGTTATATTCCTCCGGATACACTGACCCTTTACGACACTATCCCGGTTCTGCTTATGGAGCTACCAGCGTCCAAGAGAAGGCATATCCATCCTCCTTTTACCAGCAAGCGAATGGTGGCTACGGAAGGGCAGCCGCTGCCGGTCCTTGCGATTACGCGACAGCAAGCTTCTATAGGGAAAAGGACCCTGCTTGCACCCTCGCAAGCATAGAGGAACACTCGTTTGTTCTCAGTCAGGATCACCGCAAGACAGACTGCACGGGGACGACGGGGAAAATTATCTACCCCGAGGACGAACAGAAATCGCCAGTGCCGGTTTATCCTTGGATGCAACGGATGAATTCGTGTAATGGTGAGTACATTTTTGGTCATTGCTAATACACACGAAGCTAGAGCGTACAACATGACTTACGGCTTCACTGTACAATGCCGGAAGCACATACAGTGCAAATACGTTGCTCTTCACTATGGAGTCACACTGAAATCTAAGCCACTCCTGTAATGTTTTGTGAAATCTCTCATTATGTTCTTGCTTTTAAGCGTGGAAATATAGTAATGTTATTTAAGCAGGGGTCATTTTATTTAAAGTACAGCATATACACGAGCCTTGTGTAATTATAAGCAAAGCTTTCGCCTTGTGTTTTATCACAAAATAGCCAGTATTGCTTTTCTAGGTCTCTCCTGCTGTTCATGCCTTATTTTGTTATATTAATATAAGGATGATCACAATGCAAAAACACAATATCGCAATGACATGGTTCTTGTTCGTATCTCCGTGGTACAGTGTGCTGTTATCAGTGCAGACAACAGCATACTGTACCACAGAGATACGAACAATGACAAGCACTGCATGGGAGGTATAGGTAAACGCCAAAGTTATTATGCGATCATGAAATGTATAATGCAATTCACAGTTTCTCTATACTTAAACATTGTTTTAAGGCTTTTCTCAAAATATAATCTTTATAACATTGTCTTGTATTTATAGTCCGGTTTGTTTTTAGCAACTACGTGTATAAATTTCAAATGTTCAAATTTAAAGTTTGATATAAAGCATTATAACTTTCAAATGTATTTCACTTCACAAATGTGAATTGTTTTGTTTAAATATAAGACAATAATTCAAATCAAAAGAGGCAGTATACTTTTTAATATGTGTGTGGAAAATGTATGACGTTGTGGACTGTTTCAGGTGCATACATTTCTCACTGTTTTGAAAGTTTCGTGTCTTGATGTCACCCTCGAGCTGTTTTTATCCGGACACATTTATCATAGTAAAAAAACGCTCTCGGCGTTAATGTTTGACTTACTTTTTCCTTTTATCTCTCTTATTTTGTGGACAGGGACCTTCGCTAATGCCGGGAGAAGGGGTCGTCAGACGTACACTCGCTACCAGACGTTAGAATTGGAAAAAGAGTTCCACTTTAACAGGTACCTGACCCGAAGGCGTCGAATTGAGATTGCGCACGCACTGTGCCTGACAGAACGTCAAATAAAGATTTGGTTCCAAAATCGACGAATGAAATGGAAAAAAGAGAACAAATTGATCAACTGTTCACAAAACGAAGAGGATGAGGAGAAGAGGACAGAATGAAACTCTGAAGGATATGTCTCAAGAAAAAGAAAACTATTGCATAGAGGGCACCAGACACCACCTCTAAGAAGACTTTCCATCATGTTAACAACTGTAGCATTCCTGTAAACTTATAATTTTATTTTTTGTTGTGATTTTTGTTGTATTTTTGACATGTCATTTTATAGCACGTAGTTTTGTGCGTTCTCACTCAGACTTTAGATTTGCTCTCAAAAATGAAATGTCCATGTGGAACGAAGCTATCTGAAATCTGTCATATTCGTGTTTATATTTAAACGGTGTAAAAATAAAATAAATTCCAAATGTGCGGAAATTGCTTTTCTATTTTTATTTTCATTATTATTATTATTTTCTTGTAAGTAAAGCTTTAGACTTTTAGACGTTTAAACATTTAAAAGTAATTTAAAGATGTGTTAAAATGGCTGGATCCTTGAGTTATTCCAGAGAACAATTGAAGGATCATAGTAATCAATAATCTTTATATATATATTTTTGTACGTGCTTTCTGTTTGTTATTCAATCCAACAATAAAACTAACAAATCATTCCGCCTGTCATGCTGTGTCTAATGACGGCCGTATCAAATAAAATAAACTCTTTTTTTTAATTTTGTCATAACACATGCTCTTTACTTTGTGAAGAACAGTAGTTTTAGCTTTAAATTTAAGACTTAGATGTGACATATGAGATATACAGGCACTTGCGTGATGATTTTAGCCTGTACAACAATGCAAGGGCATCTTACCTCTTAGGGCAACCTTTATGGAATTTTGAAAATGCTGAAAAATATGTAGGTTATTAATATATTTAATATTCATATAATATCGTGGTACAAATAATCGTCAGGTACACCATAATTAAGGGATTTGGTTTCGCTTTGTATACTGAGAAGAGGCCGAAACTTGCCTACTTCGTACCAAAATACACCCCACAAAGTGAGAGTTGAGAAGGTTGAGCAAGCTTTAATAGATAACCAAAGGAGAAAGCTGACCTGTCCGTGCTGGTCACTTACCCCGAGAGACTTTAAACGCTGGAGGGCCTATAGTGAGCCATTTCTCAGGTAAAAGTTCCTCAAGGAGTATTTAAAAGTTTTACCTCCAAAAATCAGATACCCATTCAAGATTACAAAATATATAGTTTTCTATAGATAACCAATGTATTGTGTACATACTAAATTTTATTTACATTATAAACATACAATTGTACTTGCATTTATATGTGTTCATTGTGCACATGAGATTGATTTCACGCTTCTGCGCCGTTTAGACGCTGTTTACCTGTTACTCTTTGTAGTTGTTTCCATACATTAAACAGAATTTCAATATAAATACAATCGTATTATAAAGCATTTTAACCCATTTCCGGGTTTAACATCAGCAAAATAGTATGAAGGTTTGGTACAGATTTATGTCGTGCATGAACATAGCAATTGGCTTTTTGTCAACAAACCATATATCTTGGATCATATATCACGGACTCGCATTTCTGATATTCAGTCTATATAGTGTGCGACCAGGAACATATCTTAAGGCATTTATCCTTACATTTTACATTTAAAATAAACAAAATAAAGTCTGTAATTAAACTAGTAACAGGAAACATTTTAACTTAGCATTTCGTCTACCTTAACCTAGATAACTTGGTAAAAATAATGCAGTTAGCGTTCTTATTAACGTTTTATTTGTTATTAACATATTTTATCGTCAAATTGACATATGTCATTTTATACTAGGCTACTGGGAGAGTGGTCGTAGAATTAACACAATTGGAGGTGTTACACATTAATGTCACGATGTCAATAAGTAAAGATTTAAAATATTACTTTAATAATATATAATTGTTTTTATATTTTTGTAATAATGTTGTATTTACCATTTAGAATGTCGTTTGCATTTTTAAGGCGCACTATATATTCTGGGCAGTTTCGCGTTAAAAAAATACACCAGACGTTAGTAAAATGAGACAAAGAACATTGTGAGTAAAATAAATATATTTACTCTAAGTGAATAAAATAGGGTGGAGAACTCTTCCATGCGTGCAATAAATTTGAATCCCAGTAGGTGACGCTGTCCGCTTACAGGCAGCAAATCCCTGCACAGGGAAGAATACGTTGAGTCGAGTCTAACGACTCCCAGTCTCGTCATCATTTGTAACCATAGAGCATGAATTACCTCTTGAAGTCATCAGTGAGAATTTACGACTGGTCAACAAAAGCACGTGATTCTCAAACGCACCCCCACCCCCATATTTGGCCGCATACATAGCAAAAACGAAGTACAGTGCATTGCTATAATTCATTAATACATCATAAATCGTCAAGCACAGCGTTATAACGACCAAGATCTACAAATCAAGCCCTCTAAAACAACCTAAATGAGCTCTTACTTTGTAAACTCGTTCTCAGGGCGCTACCCAAATGGCCCTGACTATCAGTTACTAAATTATGGAACTAGCAGCAGCGCTATGAACGCCTCGTACAGGGACTCCGGCACCATGCATTCAGGCTCTTACGGCTACAACTACAATGGGATGGACCTAAGCGTCAATCGTTCAACCACCACTGGCCACTTTGGGGCGGTTGGGGACAACTCCCGGGTCTTCCAGTCTCCAGCTCCGGAGACGCGATTCCGTCAGCCATCAAGCTGCTCGCTCGCGTCTCCGGAGCCGCTGCCTTGTTCCAACAGCGAAATCCTGGGACCAAAAAGCTCTTCGCCCCCTTCCGACCAAAGCACCACAACTGCGGGTAATAATCTTACCAAAAACACACATTTCACAGAAATCGACGAGGCCAGCGCCTCTTCTGAGACCGAGGAAGCGTCTCACAGAGCGAACAACTCAGCACCACGGACACAGCAGAAGCTAGAGACCACGGCAACCTCCACTACTTCGGCGACGTCCGATGGCCAGGCTCCCCAAATATTCCCTTGGATGAGGAAACTACATATTAGCCATGGTATACACGTATTATGTTTATGCCTCTTTGTTTGTTAGAAAGTGAGTATTGTGTTTATTTGAGAGATTTAATCCAAGTGTGCATGGCGTCAGTAACAGCCTTTATTTTAGAATTCCGTGAAAGTGCCATAAATCTATCAAGTGTGGAGTCTCGCAAACTGTAGAGGAGAGAATGGGGTGGAAGAGAGGGCAGCGGGGCTTAGAAGTTGTTGTTTCTTTGAAAAGTTCAGCTTTATGGTGTGTGGGAATGCGATTAGTTTAGTGTTGAGGAGCCAGTATTAAAATGAAGAGAAAAACATGGGGTGGAAGGTAATAGTGGGATTGATAAACAGGCTGCGATGAGAAAAATATAATATGCACGATAATCAAGGATGCTCGATGCTATAATAGATGCGTCACGTTGTGGTTTAAAAAAGTAACATGACACAAAAACAAAGCAGACGCCATAAAGCTACGGTGTCGAGTGAGACGTTTTGCACTGTACCATTTGGTGATTTCTCTCTGCGCATTTTGTTTTGAATCGCAAGTCAACAATGTGTATCAAAATGAGAATGTCCATATATATATATATATATATGTGTGTGTGTGTGTGTGTGTGTGTGTGTGTGCGTGTGTGTGTGTGTGTATAAAAAAAACTTTTTAAATGCTATGCAGGTCCATTCTCGCTAATCTTTACTTCCTTTTGCGTTTTGTCCACAATATTCAGATATGACTGGACCAGATGGCAAAAGGGCCCGAACTGCATATACCCGCTATCAGACGCTAGAGCTGGAAAAAGAGTTCCATTTCAATAGATACCTCACCCGGAGGAGGAGGATAGAGATAGCCCACGCTCTATGCCTCTCAGAGCGCCAAATTAAGATTTGGTTCCAAAACCGGCGGATGAAATGGAAAAAGGACAATAAACTGAAGAGCATGAGTTTGGCTACCGCAGGTAGCGCTTTCCAGCCATAGTTGTCTCCCAAGTCATACGTTGTGGTGTGCAAAAGAAAATCAAGAGGATGAAAAATATGTTTCAAAACGTCATTTACAGAGTACTGTACATCGCGGCACCTTTCGGCATGTTATGGATGTTTTAGGCATTTTAAAATTCTACTGTGGTACTGCTATAATGAAACGAAAGTTAGTGTTCATATGTTGTTCTTTTAATATGGTGATTCTAATTTTGACAAGTAAATAAAAACGGAAGGGGAAAGAAGCTATCAATATACCGCCTGTTGTCCTTGTTATGAATATTGTTTATGTGTCCAGTGCTATGTTAATGCTTTCTTGAGAGTTAGCATGTAAGCTCTTAAATGTTATAACTTATTTACACTACCTATACACGTGCATACCTTTTGAGTTTACAGCTTAGGAACGCATCTGCCCTAGTATGAAGTGAAGCTCTAGTTTTGTGGTAACTGCAGTAAATTGAGCAGAAACCTCTGTATGTTTCATGGTCCTATGTTTTATTGTCTTATTAATCCCATTCGACTTGTCATGTGTTGAAACTCTTCTGTTATTTTATGAGAAAAAAGGGAAATATGTAAATAGTCTTCACTAGATTCTTGTACCCGTTCATACGTGTGTATAGTTGTATTCCAAATATGTAATTGTATATTACTGGATCATGTTTATGTTCCAAAAGTATGTACATATTGAACATTTTTATTGTGATCAGTTGGCTATTTGTAGTAGGCAGATTGATCGGCAAAGGTGTGGAAAACAGAAAAAAGCTATCATGTCGAACTGCCTGTTAGAATTTGCCAAAAAGCTTTTTGTATTTGTTTGTAGTTTAACTTGGAGTAAAAAAAATAAAGTTCATCATTCAAATCTGATATATACAGTTATTTCGGCATCTTTCCGTACTGGCTTGGTTTGACGTTTTTTTTTTTCAATTGATGCTGAATCGAGTCATGTTATTCTTGTCAATGGCTGACAGTTATCGATTACACAAAAACTCTGAAACCCAAAATGTTGAACTGTCCTTCTGTTATTGAGATTCGCTCGCAATGCCACAATGCAGAACCGTGATCTGTCGGATAGCAAAACCATATATTCCACTTTAAAATAACGCGAAAGTATAGGCTATACACCAACAATATTGAACAAAATTTAATGTTTACGAGTCTATAGAACACAGGCTATACACCAAAAATATTGAACAACATTTTATGTTTACGAGTCTATGGAACACAAAACTATAGTTTAGGAGGTCATATCTACTCTTTAGTCCGTCAAATCCAAAAAAAAACATCGCCAAATTTCTAAAAATGTCTTCTATAATTACTGCATACGCTACACACTGTATATCTCTGTTTTCCTATCGATAAACAAGCACTGAACCTTTAAACTTACCATGCGTGCCAAACTCTTCTCTACATCTAAGGCGAGTTTTGAAAGCCGAGTGGAAGTCTCCGCAGTGTGCCAACGGCCACTTGCTTTTTGTTATATTTTCCTTTGCCCAAACTATACAAAAAGTAGCTATGACATTTACATGTCAAACGGATGAGCGTTTTATCTTGAAGTTAGATCGTAAAAATCGCCCAGGCCACAGACAGATACCCCTTACTGGCTCTCAAAAGTCACGTGGGGTCCATAAAGTTAGTTTTATGGTTTTGGGGAGTTGACAATGTACTATATATTTCACATTCTAGAATGCAAGTGACGGTTTAACTGCTTCGAGGGGATTCTAAAGGGTCAGTTGTGAGAGGACTAGCGTACCGGTAGGCCACTACAGTGCCCGTGTCTAGTCAGTGCAATATCTCTCCGGTTCTACCCATGTGGAGGCGGAAAAAATGGATAGTGGACCGTGTGCACTCAAAGTAAGTTCAATTTAAGCCTGCATTGGTCGGTGATTTGATATGGGAAGATGTGGGAAGGAAAGGAGGGGTATGTCTGAAGCAGAAGTGTCAATCATTTTGTTTCTCTGACGTTGAAGAGAGGTCCTGTTAGATTAAGTTCTGTGAAGCGCTCAGGCGTTATTACAAGGTGTCTAGTACATTACCTGCAAAAAATATAAATGTAACATTGTTTTGTTGCGAACTATTGGAAAAAGTGTGTTCATAAAAAAACTAAAACAGAAAAAATATTTTATAACGTATAACTTTGTTTTCGGTTGAAACTTTCGACTTAACAATAAATATTGATGCACATTTTAGCCATTACATTTTTCATTGCATGTTTTTAAAACGATCTTTCATTGCATGTGTTTAAAACGACAGTCACATTTTTTGACATTTATTGTGAGGTGGAATAATTTGATATGTCGTATGAAATTTTTTTTAACCTTAAATAATATTTTAACATATTTCATGTTCGTTTTGGGAAATCTGTCGTTTTTATTTTGCTATAACCTTCGCTTGTGCTGTTTCTATAAATTATATAAAGATCATCTCTCTCTCTCTCTCTCTCTCTCTCTCTCTCTCTCTCTCTCTCTCTCTCTCTCTCTCTCTCTCTCTCTCTCTCTCTCTCTCTCTCTCTCTCTCTCTCTCTCTCTCTCTCTCACACACACACAACAATATGCCTCCCTTAGGGTCTACAAGCAAAGCTTTGTTCCTTCCCCGCCCCTGTATTTTCCAGAGAGGAAGCGCGTAAGGAACACACAGTTGCTGTACTTTGTTAAACATGCAGACTACATATCATTGTGTTATACTATTGGTTATAGGCATATGGCCTCTTTTGAAATTTGTATGGTAAAATTATAATAACACCATTTATTGTCATAGCGGTTAGATACCACTAAACTTTGAAATAATTATAAAAGACAATTAACTTTACCAATATACTAACCAGGAAGACAACAATAAATCGTCTCCAAGGACAAGAACCTTATTTGATTCTCTAAATTGCATGTTTTATCTTTTAAATATACAAAATTAAAAATAGCATAAAAGATAACACGTGAACGGCATATTTAATTAAAACTGCTTTTGCTATTTAAATGTAATAGTTTACTTGTCTGTAGACTAAAATATCGAATTTCGGTGTTACATAGCCTCCTTTCAATGAGTGTTACAGGTTTTATATCCCTCCGTTTGGCATTTCTTTGTGTGAGAAAGGGAGAGATAAGCTGAGAGAAAGAGTGCAGGGGAGAGTTGATGGGAGTTTTGTGTGTATATGTGTGTTTGGGTATGTCCGCACAACAGAGTTAGGAAGTCTCGGGCCGTAAACAGGAAGGCGAAACTCTGGTCGCAAGCATAAGTCGAGGGCTACCGTTTCATTTTTCATCGACTTCCTTTTTTAATGATACGAGTGGGTAGGGCTCCAGCCTACAAACGAAAATGCAAGCATTCCTTTAAAAGCTCACTTACAAGGACAACCCTTTATTAAACCACAATAGAGGTCAAACGATATCGTACAGTACATAACTGGAGCATACAATACTGGTGTAGAATAATGCAAAGAGAGGAATTGTCGTATCTCTTGTGTGTTTATATGTGTTATGAGTCACTAAGGCGACTGGGCATTAATTCTAGGTGTGTTTGTACGTCAGGGAAATATTTGCAGGGTGTGTGCGATACGTTTTGACACAAGAGGATCAAAGACTACAGTCTCTGAATATGGATTTAATGGTTTGCCCAAAATACGACCAAAATGTACGACCATTTGCTATTGCTACTGATATCTAATTTTATTCGTATGTTACTTGGTCAAAGCTTGGGTTGAGAAAAAAGTATTTTGTAGCGTATTTAAATAAATAAAAAAATCTAATATAAAAAAATATTACGATATCTCTGGGCCCTCTACCAAGTAGACACAGCAATTTCAAACGTTTAAATAGCAATTTTAAAGCTAATGACTTTTGCATATTGATAGGGGCAATCTGCTAACATATCTCATCCATAATGCATATGGACGGGATCATCCAGGGGTCAACAGACTGGCACTACTGCTAAGGCGCAAGCGCGAAACAATACCTCGAGTCCTTCATGCAAAATTACGTGATTGTGCACAAATCTTCATAGAGAATGTTTTGCAATATTCTTATCCAGTGTTTGGAAAACCAAGACAACTAACGAAAAGTTCAAGAATGTTTGCTTTTCGACATTTTATACATAGAAAAGAGAGGGGAGTAAATGGCATAAAGAAAAGGGGTGCGCAAATGACACGAGTCCAGATGATTGACTTGTAGGCTATTTTAACGTGCCAGATTATTTTTACTGGACTACGGAATTGATGCAATACGAATATTTATTTATTTTGTATGTATCATAAAAATATAGCAAAAGTCAAGCAAAATATATCCGAACAGGGATGCAGATTATATATGATTATTCGTATTACGAATGTTTTGTAACATATTTGAACACCCTGATTAGATAAAACAAGTTTTATTTCAAATATTTGACATCCATTTTTGTTATTTACTGTAAGGCTGGTTTATTTCATGTTAACAATTCTTAGAGAGATAAAATTTAAGATACCACTATTGATATGGCCTACTAATAACTTTAAATGTACATAAATCTTAAATACTGTATTTACAAATATGGAACATACATAAACTTCTACAAGATAGAAATAGATCATTAGAAAATAATAGCAGAAATTTTTATTCGATGCAATTACTCTAGCTACAGTAGATTATAATCTTTATCTGAGCTCTAATCCCAATTTTGATACATATTAAAATTTAAATAAAATATGTATTATTTTAATTAAATTTAGAGTAGCCTAACCAACTATTTGTAACACTTGGAGTCTGTATATTAAATCAGAAACCTTTGTGAGACACACAATTTTTATGTGCAATTATTTTCACTACCGTTATATTTATTATTATATTTTTGATTTAAATTTATTTAAATCGTTTTATAATCTGTAGGTCATGAATTGAAAACTTTTGCCTAAAAGGTAAATGCACATATTCTCTGCTTGAGTTTTGTCAGATGTAACTCTCCTCCGTCGCCAGCAGAGCCCGCTTTAGACCAAGATCACGATGACTGAAGAAGCCGGGTTCTGCTTCTGCTAATTAGAAATGCCGAGAAATAAAACTTCCAATATTTTCTTACCATACGATATTGTCTAAATTACACCAATTAAATATAAATTCATTATTTCGTAGTCTGTCCGCAATTTATTGCGAGCAGTATTTTGTCTTTAGTAATGTAAGTAATTTACGTGTCAGATTAATTTAACGCTATATTTGTAATTTAGGGATCTTAAACAGTTAGATCGTTCTCTCTCGATCTAAATTTCATTAACTGGAGTGAGTAGAGGTAAACTTTAGTCTCGTTAGAGTGACGCGAGATCTGGCAAGGTCATACAGTTGAAGGGTCAAAAGTTTACGTAGTGCGTGACATGGCCGCTGGCTGTCGACTCGCTGCGCTTGACCAATCGCTGGATGTCAATGGCAACGTGGTAGAAGAAAAGAGGGGGAGAAACACGAGAGGGAGCACCCACGGGGGAGTGAGCAGGTTCAGTATGTCTCTTTTGAAAAGATGAGAGAATGATAGGAAGAGCAATGCTGCAGAGAGCGAACTTGTAACAAAGGGTCAATGCATAGTGCAGAAAAATAACGTATTATTTCTAAATTTTATACATCTGAAAAGGCCCAATGTCTTGCAATTTGTTCACTAATCTCAAACTAAACCATAGTTAACGATTCTTTGTTGCTAAATGCAAAAGGTCGTTTAAAATTTTGTGTTTAGGTCCTCTGAAACATGTTAAGTCAAATTCATGCATTTCCAACCAAGGCGTTGTTTGTTAGACAAACCAAAGTTTGTTTATGATTATTGACGATTATGGCAAAACAAATGTAAAATTTATGTTTAATTTGTGTGTGTATTAATAATGTGAGTTGACAATTACACTCACACACCAAAACTGAATTTATTATATTTTTCATCATTACTATGCTTATTATTATTATAATTACTATTTTTTAGTAAGAATTTTGTATACTTAGCATAGATTTTTGCTGTTGTTTTGTAGCTATTTAAGTTTTAAAATATAAATAAAAACAACATAAAAACGTAAACTTTCATTTTCGTCTTTTTTCGATTTGCTAATATTTGAACTCTTACAAAAAGTTTTTACTTTTTTTATTAGCATCGACTTTATAACGCCATGCTGAATGCGTATATATAGCCGAAGAAAAAAGAAACGCACTGTTGTACACGTCTCAAGAAAGGGAGAAAAATTGGCTGAAAATATTCGTAACTTAAAAAAAATATTTTGAGGTTTTTTTGTGATATAGCCCCTATTTGTTTTTCTTTTTGGTTGTTGATCATATTGGCTGCGTTAGAAACGGAAGACCACCCGTGGTATATTGTTTACGTGTTTAAAATGTAGCAAGTTGTTGTTCCCCACAACTAGAATCAACAAAAGATTTGCATAAGACTCCCATTTCCTTTTCTCAGAGAAACAGTAGTGCGACCACATCATTCCCACACTGCAACGTAAAAAACGAAATAATAAATGTAGTGTTAGTATTATTATTATCAAAACATTAAAAAAATGTACATGGAAAAGATAAACAAAGTCATATCAGTTCTAATTTCATTCTTAAAAGACCCGGAGGCAATGATTTTTAGATTTTTGTTGTGTTTGTGTGAAAATTTTAATATAAATATAATATATTTTAAAGTTTATGTTAGCGGTTGACTAAAGAGCAGAGAATTTAGATAATTGAAAATTTGGTTATGAACATTTGAATAATTTGTTGGTATAAACATTTGTACTAATGGTAGTGCGTTCGTGATGCTTAATGATTCAGTATTCTGAAAAACAACACGCGTAAGTGGTGAATAATTATATTAGAAAACTCGTCCCCTTTAGAGTTCAGATAGAGTTCACTGAATTAATTTCCATTCCATTCTAACATATGCCGTTGCTGGGCAGTGTTGTGCCCTGAATTATAATTTTTGGAGGGACTCGAAGGCGTTTCACATGGCGCATTTTGTCTTATTTTTATCTGTTTTATTATTATTTATTTAGGTCATAATTTAAAAACATCTTAACGTCAATTACGTTTATTTTGGTGAAGTGGGCAAGTTAGTAATTATTGGTTCGCTTTGAAAATATTTTACTGTGTAATTTCGTTTAAAACATTTATTTTATTTTTCATTTATTTTGTTAAAATAATGTTGATTATATTTACATTTTCGATTCTTTGTTGTAGCCTAGGAGTGAAATGGACTTAATTATAATATTTCAGTTCAAATTAAAACATATGAAACGACCTGATAAATTGTACAGATATGTTGCTGTATATTTAGCTATGTAAAATGTCTAAACATAAATCGTTTTTACTTGACTGGATTGTTAGAAACACGTTGAACCTTTAGTGTTCTGAATGCAAGTGAAATAAAGAATTGCTCTATGGTTGAACTGATTTGTGGGTTTCGAAAGGCTTTTTGAATGACCCCCTTTCTCCAACCATTTTTCTTCAAAGTAATGACCTGGGCACAATTCAATATGAGCGAGCAAACTGCATACATTACTATAGAACTTGCGAGTGGGAGAGACCCAGAGAAGGGGTGAACCGGAGGTCAGCGCGTCTAACAAATATTAAAATGTACTGGGACTCGTGACACGCCTCGCTGTTTAACAAAGACTGCCAAAGTGCGAGATTAATATGAAAACTTGAGAGTCCACAACAAAATGCCTTATAGCGCCCAACGGTATTGTAGAGCTCACAGCGGCGTGAAGCCAACGTGCATTTTATTTTACGTTGTTTTAGAACAGAGAAGGCAGCGTTGTGTGGGGAAAACCCCTTTTTGTTAACATCAAGACACGGAAAACACTGCCCGATGGCTCCTGCTATCGCAGTCAGTGAATTGCCGTTTTATCGTTTATTGGCGTAGTATCGTATTGCTTTTCCTCTTTCCTCTTTTCGATTGAGCTCCTTTGTTTCTTGAAGATTGCCTTGGATTGTTTTAATGTCCGCTTGTCTGTTATCGCTGGACGCTTTTGAAGAGAAACTCGAGGGACCCACGGAAATGAGAGGGAGTTTAGCACACAAAGGTATCACGGCGAGGTCACGGGCTAAACCTGTGGCTTTGAAAAAGGGAGAAGGGAAAAGGGAGGGGGGTTCAGACGGTCGCAGAACGGTTGAAACGGAAAGAAAGGCTTTGGAGTGGCGACAATCCGGTGCAAACACCGCGTACGGCGAGAGAGAAGGAGATATGTGTGGGAGAACACCGAGATCCGAGATGCAACGCTCAGAGTCGAAAAAAGTAAGTAAAGAATTGAGCGCTTCATTTACATATTGTCGCGCTCTTTTCGGCAGGTGCTTTGCCTGGGCGGACCACGTGCTTGCTTACACTGTGAAGAGAGTAAACGGGTCCCCCCTCCTTTCATAACGGAGTTATGACTTTGAATTCGAGCCCCACGGAGTTGCACTGTTATGTTACGTGTGTGGGTTTTATATGGTGAATATTTACCTTGGCTATAGTCTCTAAGCTGCGGCTTTGAATTCTTGTCGGTGTACACATTAACCCCATTATGAGGCAGATGGCTCGAGGTCCCTATGGCTTTTACAAGGAGATGGCTCACGGGGGTGAAGGCGAGGTCGGGGACTTCAGGGGGTGAAAGGGTTAGAGTGGACACCAAGGCTGAACTTTCTCCCTTGCTGATACAACGGCTTTGCGTTGCTTAAAAATAAAAGGAGACGTATACTTTGTGTGTAGTAAATGTTTAGTTCACTAGAGTTTCATAAAAATATTGGCCGATATATTTTTAGCTGGGCGCTATTTTCAATGGCAGAAGCTTGGCACGATTAATGCTAAGAAGCAATTAAAATGAAATGAAAGAAAAGAGCCAGGCAAGGCGAAAAACAGCTGAAAATGGCAAAAAGGCCCATTTAAAAATGACTAGAGCTTTGACTGCCTAACGCTAGGGGTGCTACACATTTTCAATTTATTAGTGAATGGAATATTTTCTTTTGTTTAGGAATATTTCGATTCTATACCATTTTACAATGAGTTGCTTTTGAACAAAATATTTTTACTTTTATTTTTAAACCAAGGAGACATCGGCAGTGGGCCATTTATGTAGAAGACGCAAAACCACGAGTGATTTGAGAATAGACAAAGACTTTTGGGTTATATCTCTCTTTGTCTCTATTTACGACTAATTGACCAAATCTAGCCACTGTGTATTTAAAGTCGATGAGTGTTAGTAAAGTGGTAATATTAATTTAAACGAAAATAAGTTGTAATTTTGCTATTTTCTATGTAAAACGTGTTTAGCCTACTACACAGATGCAGAGTATAATTTAAAAAGAATGATAATCACAATAATAAAACAAAGTACACATTTTTATGTTCTTAAATCTTTTCACAAAAATATCCTTTCCATGTAAATTTAACATTTTGGAAATGCCTCCGAGTTTTAGCATATTTTCTGTGTCGGTAAATAATGGCGGCAATATAATATTACGATTTATTGTGTGATGACGCATGTTAATTTCTTTATTTTTGGCAATGCAATGTGATAGCAAACTCAATAAATACAATAGCAACATGATGGGATTAAAATTGTGGGTTTTTTATTCCAGGTTTATTTTCTCTTGTTCGTATTGTGGTTTTGAAAAGCTAATAATTATAAAATGTAGGCTAGGTGTTAGACATTTTGATTTAAAAATTGTAAGTGTTTTCTTTTTTATTCTATGTTATACACAAAACATATTGGATGTGTTGTAATAACCCAAATCAGGTCGAGTATTTTTAATATCAAGTATAGTATATTAGCTGTTGCATCGAAATATTAATCCGTTAATCCAGTCTTTCATTTTAAATATTTTCCACCAACGTACTATTATGTATTTAATTAAAAACCTTACCTTTTCTGCACATCTAAAAACAACCTTTTCCGTGCCTTCCTAAAACAAAGAGGACCTCAGTAGAACGAATTAGGTGATCTTTATATCAGAACGTTTTGTAAAATGATGGACGGGGTGTTTGGTGTGAAAAACCTTGTTTAAAGGGTCATAAAATGCTTGCTTGGTGTCGTGGGGTTAAAAGAACTATTGGTATGTTCCTATGTGCATATTTTATTGTTTTATACCCTCTCACCTCGCGATTCATTCGCCGTTTGACTGGTGTTTGCGGGCAGCAAACAGAGCTGACCTGCCATAAAACCCGCATGTTTTATTTCAGGGGTTGCTTCGGCTTTCTTTGACCTTTCTGGAGATCTGTCTTGCTCACATTTACTTTCTGGCCTGGATGTGTGTAAGGATTCTGCTGTACGGACTTGTTTTAAAATTCATTTTGAATTTCAGTCAAGGCAGTATGTAATTGCATGTTTTGATTGCGTTTCATTTTTTTTAAACTTTTTTTATCTTTACATTATTTAGACTAAATTGTTCTACATTGCACCTTGAAGAGGCAAGCTGTGTTTGTCAGTATTAGTATGCTGTATTTTTTATGTTTCACGAAAACATTGAAAATTTTCCTCTTTTGGGCTGTGTGTTCTTGCTATCCAGGGAAGAAATGTATACGAAAATGTTCGTTGTTTACAACAAATCATTAGCAAAGTTTATAAAGGCAGGAAGAATCCATTAAGTGTCGAGACAGATTGCTGATATCCTTGGAGGCAGACTGTTCCAGGTGCAACAACTTGACACTGAGAAGACGCTGTCGAGGTGAGCAACCTCTCTCAATACCTGTCAAGAGGATACCTGTCATCTATATATACCCTGTAGATCCGGATTTGTGTAAACAGACGCACAGTCACAAATTCGTATCTAGGGGAGTATGTAGTTGATATATAGGCTACATTTCAACTTCAACGGGCGAAGAAAATGGTAGTTTGTTGTTGCTTTTGGTTGCTAATGATCAGGAATACTACGAAGTTTTGGTAATGCAATATCCACGAAGGAACGATGTTTTAAAGTTTTTCTTTGAACTGCTAATTATTTTTTCTGCATATTGTGGCGTAGATTTAATGGAGACGGTAATGACACAGGTAATCATCTAACGAATTTAAAACGAACGGCAGAATATGTACACATATAAACTCTCCGATTCTTAATCATCTGAATGCTAAAGGTAAAAATGCTACCTTCAGTAAAAAACTGCAATATTTGATGCTGATAATAGTAAATCGTGCTTATGAATTACTATTCAAGGTGTGTAGATTTGGCGTGCACGATAAACGCTCTGTTTGGAGGGGAATGACTGCAGACTTCGTTTAAATGCAGAGGTTCTCCGTTGTGATTTAGGGGGCTTTGTAACCTGAATTAGTTGATGAATTTTCTATCGATCCTAAATAAGCCCAGATTCATCTCTGACACGCTGCTCACGCCAAGACCATTCTCTCACCGTTATTAGCGAATGCATTTAAAAGCTTGGCTGAGACGAGCTCCTTGCATCACTTTCACCTGGTACCGCTTTTCATGAGCACCAGCCAAAAATGAGGAATATTTCAGTTAACCAAGTATGAACAGTTCGTTGAGCAAGGGCAGTCATGTTCTCGATGTGCTGATAAACTGAGGAGAACTGGGGGCGTGACTTTCCAAATGCTTGCTTACATTTGGTAGATTCCAGCATGTTTTTTCTTCACGTCTGCTTTCGTTTGTTATTGTTTTGATTCTCTCACCGTCTTTCAAGCGCATACCAATGTATGAGAAAGTATGGAATATTGGACTATTCCGAATTGTGATTTGATGAGCGCGGTCCAAACCCGCTAATCCCATTTCCTTATCCGGGAATCACGAAGACCGCGTGGACTCTCATTGGCTGACGATGTCACATGGACTCTTAACTTTGTTCACTTGACAGAAAGTAGGAGGGTTCTACGAAACAGGAAAACGACTAAAGGGATACATATAAATTTTAGTATATTTTGTGTGCAATTCAAAGAAATTAATGGCCATGAGTTCCTATTTGATCAACTCCAACTATGTGGACCCAAAATTTCCACCCTGCGAGGAATACTCCCAGAGCGACTACCTACCCAGTCACTCTCCGGACTACTACAGCGCCCAGAGGCAAGACCCCTCGTTTCAGCATGAGTCGATCTACCACCAGCGGTCGGGCTGCGCCGACCCACCCTATTCGTCGTGCTTGGGTCCGGGACAGCCGGCCGGGGCGATCTCACCGCGAAGTCACGTACTACCCACAGCCGCACTCTCGACCCCTCTCCCAGAACCAAGCCACCACTGCGACTCGGCGACTCCAAGCCCTCCGCTTGCCTGCGGTCAAACTCCCACTAGCCAAAACACTTCATCGGACATCTCAAGAAAAGATCCCGTGGTATACCCCTGGATGAAAAAAGTCCACGTAAACATCAGTAAGTTCCGCTAAACTTCTAATACTATCGCGTAGCCTATCTGTGCGCAGACAGCTCACCTACTTTAAAAATCCCAATGTCCGGCGGTAACGTTAAATCTATTGCTCTCCTTATGAAGTTGCCCTTGGTAAAGATTTATGGTCGTCTGTTTGCAGGGCAATATAATTACATCCCCCATAAATTTTTATTGCACTCCTTCTTTAAGCTCTTTCGGCGTCTATGCAACTTTCTCTTGCTAATTTCTTTCTGCGAAGGGTTTATGAGTCCTCGTGTAATCCATGAGTTAAATTTTATGTTTTGGTAATTTGATTTTAAGTGGTTAGATGGATTAATGTGTACTTTCCACTGCCACTTCACTATTGTTAGCGACAATGTTTTATGGCAGCTAAAATGTATATATTTATGAGGACGATAATACAACATTAATGGTAATGCAAACAGTCGGACTCTTTTATGAACCCACACAATTATTCTGCAAATTGGAGTATGTTCTTAAAGAACTGCCACGGAGAGCGGTGAAAAAGGGTCAACGCGGCGTTTGAAAGTCACATAACATAAACTGCCCGAGTAGAGTTTATGCTGTTCCCTCACCCTGTTATTGTTAAATGTGATGTTATTCTAATTTCTAATGTGAAAGGGGAATATCCCTGGTGTCAACAGCTACAAAAAATTACAATCATTATTCCAAAAATAATTATTACCATTATAATTTCTATTTGTTAGCATTTAATATTTTTGCGTAATTTAATATTTGAACATTTGTTTGGTCTAGCTTGCTTCATGATTTATAATTATATTGATATCTCAAAGAATGTGTCTCTGCGTGTGAGTGTAAATGGACTGGCGTGTACTTATCTGTGTGTGTGTGCGTGCTTGTGTGTCTTTGAGTGTGTGCGTGTGTTAGACTTATTGTAACGTGTCGCTCTCTGTATCCCAACAGTAAACCCGAACTATTCAGGGGGTGAACCAAAGCGCTCACGCACAGCCTACACGCGACAGCAAGTTCTGGAGCTGGAGAAAGAGTTCCATTATAATCGCTATCTGACCCGCAGACGGAGGGTGGAGATTGCCCATACACTATGCCTATCCGAACGGCAGATTAAGATTTGGTTTCAGAACCGGCGTATGAAGTGGAAGAAGGACCATAAGCTTCCCAACACCAAAATACGCAGCAACTCTGCCAGCACGAATGCAAGCGACGGCCCGACACTGGGCAGCAGTCAGAACCGATCTAGCGGACCCCCGCCAAGTCTATAGCCTTGCTCTGTGACCCAAAACACGCACAGTTATAAAATCTCAGTTTCTGGAGTAGAGCGTGGATGTCGCCGCGTTATGTCTCCATACTCTCCCCAATGCACTCTCTTTAATTGCAGGGATGAAATGCGAAGAAGTTATGGAGAAAAGGTGCAAGAAAACGTTCATCTTTTAAACACTAAACTGGGTGCAGACTCGAACTCAAATGCTACTGTAGATGGGCTGCCCTCCCAGTCTGGTTCCCATTTTTACCCCTTACGCCTCTCCTGCTCACTCGACCCTTTTATTAAAACAGAAGGCGGCAGATAGTTTTGGTGAAGATGGATCCGCGGTTCATCTTTAATCACGCCAAACTCGGCCCCATTTGTCATGTTTACTCAGTGGTACAAAGGATGAACCGTAGGCCTGCCCATTACCTCGACATCTAGCGTTGTGCTTAATAAATGAGTCGCTCTGTTTTGTCAAGAAGCCTTTTCTAATTCCCTTTATTCCCTTGGATTCAACATAAATAGCCCAATGTTTTTAAACTGATATGAAGTTTTGTATTTTGTAGCCATTACATTATCCTGCGTTTACTGTTACTGTTTACTATCCTTATGGGACTGTAAGAATGTTTTTTGTGTGTGGTCCATTTGTCGCTCATTAAAAATACAGGGACTCGTTTCACTCGCAACGTTTCAAATGTCTGCCTATTTAGCGCATTTCATTTTTAGTGCAGTAAATGAAATGGTTAGTTGTTATTCAAATTAAATATAATATAAAAGCTGAATAAAGCTGGATGGCTTGAAATGCATAACCAAAATCGGTACAACGCAAAGCATATTATTGAGAGCACTGCTACGTACTATTTGAATTACCTCAATTGTATTTTTTGTCTGGTTTTATGAAGTAATAATTTTAAATTCGTTTGACTTAATAGCAAATATCTGCAATAAGTAAACAGCATTTGTTTGTAAGTTGAAATGTAATTTAAGTGTGGCCAGGGTTGTATAGAGAAAAAGTGCGTATATTGCATGAGTGCATACAATATATTTTCGTTTATTTTTATGATGTCAATATCGTCTTCCTTTGTTTTATTGTCTATATATAGATATGCACACATACCATAATTCGCTTTCTTTTTCTGTTCGTCTTTTTCTGTTTTCTCGTTGTCTCTTATGCGCTACGTTGAGTAATATTATTATTTTTACATTCCAAATATCAGTTTTCTTACTGATGAATTGTAAATTTGCCCTCTTAAATGTTTGTTCGTTTCTTTTCTGCTTAAACCTTTCACTGTTTACATTTGTTACATGTAAATAGCTCTAGAAATTTAATAAATTGCAGAAAAGTATCAGATTTCTCGTGTGTTATGTCTTTTTGTGGATTCTTGAGTCAAATATGTCTTAAAATGCACATTCTATATTATTTGATACCATCGTCCATTAAAAAAAAAACGAAATAATTTCATTTGACTTGCCATTGCGTATTTTGGTTAGGCTTCTAACACTCGCCTGTCCTGAAAATCACTGCATATCTGTCTGGTGATTTATATCGCTGCATTGCGAGTAATCCTGGTACATTACGCCTTGTAATCTTATTCTAAATCACAAAACCCTTGCTTTCTGTCTCACCTCTCCTTAATTTAACGGTGCACAAACCCGCTGTTCACCGACGCCGTGGATGCGCCTACAATATGGATCCTTGTTAGAAAAAAAGCAGAAGTTAAATAGTTTCTCGGCCCGTGGGCTTTTAATGCTTTAATGAGTGTAATTCTTGCACAACAGTTTCGCGAGTGTTTGCCAGCGCAAGCTGTGTGTTTTTTATATTACAAAGGAGCGGGTCGGTGCCATAGCTCAAACCCTGACAACCAAATAGATAATCAAGAAGACAAATGGCTTCTTTTGGAAGGCGCAGCCCTTGTATTAATTTTCATTTTCTTTTCTCAGAGCAGGTATTGAAAATATAGAGCCGAAGAAAATAACATTCCGTTTGCTGGCGTTGAACTTTACACAAAAGTATGGCCTTAAATTGGTCTGATACATTCCGTGGCACCAAGAAGATTTTCTATTACTTGCTAGTTGATATCAGAGGGGCCTTTTCGCCACACAGCCTGCTCGAGTCATTTGTCTGTTCGCTCCCTTCATTTATGAAATGCTCTCTGGATTTAATGTCAAACAGTTCCAAACGCGAAACTGCGAGTCATTGAAATCATATCAAGATAGTACTCGAATTAAAACAGATACTGTAAGTCAGCCGCAGTTTATTTAGAGTCAATATTAAGAAAGAAACTAGCAGTTGAGTAAATTTAACAAGGCTAAATAAACGTAAATACGTTTACACATAACCATTTGGTATCCTTTGAGTTTGTGTTTCGAACCCTAATCTTAGAAATAAATGTGACATTCAGAGCATTTATCTCCCCTTGAAAGGCACTCTAAAACAAAATTTGCGTGTGGCATCTGTAGGCACCTTGGAATTCTATTATTGCTTGACTTATGTCTTAGAAAATGAGCTCTGTGCAACGGTGGTTTGAATAGGAGTGAACAGATTTCTTTTGAGGGCCTCAAAAGTTCACCGCCATTATTTGCAGACATGGACCTTAAGAAAAATGTGAGAATTATACAGAAAAATCATTAATCACCGCTTTTCTTTAAACAAGTCTTTCTCCTATTGTCATTCGGCAGCACAACTGCTCGGACCTTCTGCTAGCAGGGGAGAGAGATCTTGAAGGGCCCTTGAAGACGTTCCCCTCCCTCTTCTACCATCTTCTATTCACCAATTCATGCCACAAGAAAACTTTTTTTTTGGTGAGGGATGTCCCATGACGGAGAATCCTCTTGAAATGTTAACGCAAGTGAGAATGTTAGCAGGGCGAGTGATGGCAGCGTTTAAGGTACAGTACTTTTGTCTCATTTGGAGCACTTTTATTGCTTCGAGCTTTATTGGTTTATGGCCTTGTTCTCGCAGTTGGGTAGCAGAGGTACATTTGTTCAGTGCTTTGACAGAAGGCTGGCTTTTGGGTGCCGGCTGTTGTGTGTTTGTGATTACTTCTTGACGTGTATATAGTTGAAGTAGTAACATGCTACCGGAGTATCAACTCTTAAGTTAGTAATGTAAATGTTGGTGTTGAAGTGGCATGGTAGACGATAAGAGATAGTACTAGATGTGTATCAGGGTCTGTTGTCACTTTGTAGGCGCCAGAACGCGCATGTGTGCGTCTTGCATCAACATTGTGAATATGCATGAGTTGCACGAGCCATACACGCATGTAAGCAATATCTGTTATGTCTAAAACATTTCCGCTGCAAATACGACACACTTTTAGTAACATTTTGGCGTATTTATTGCTGTTAAAATTATTTTATTTTGTTTTGTTTCCAAATCATTGTGTGTGTGTGCTTCTCACGTAAAAAGTTTTATTCTATCCAAGTGCTTGAGCGATGCACAGGTGCAAAACGCCCAGCCTCGAGAATAAATTATTTGATGCTCTGTTGGTCAGACGTGAAAAGTACAGAAGAGAATGTCTCGAGTGCAACTATTTGCCTAAAACAAACGACTTGTGGCAAATTGTTTCAATTTCATGTTGTGTGCTTAGATGAGCACGAATGCTCTGATATAGGCTCACCGCCATTCAACCCCTGTAAATCAATCTCTTGTGTGTGTTGGAGAAAAGGCGCGTGGTTCTGGTTTACGGTTTTGGCCTCTCTCTGCGGACCTGTGTGGCATGAAGCGTAGCAAAAGAAAAAAAACGATAACCGTATAGGAGCCAATACTGAGGGAAGTTGAGGGATGACAGAAAAAAATCGATTCTAAGAGCAGGCAGGCAGAATGGCAGGAATGGGTTCAACTAGAGGACATGCTTTTATGACCGATTAGGTCAGTTGCGAAGGTTCAGACTGACCCTTCTGAAACCCTTGACCCGCCGCGGACAGGACAGCGCTACGCGTTACATGGTCAACAAAGCCCTAGGGCGAGTTTGTCATAACAGCGCGGCCGGGGCACTGTAACCCGAGGGCACCATGCTATCTTTTTCCTCAGACAGTCTAGTAAACCATCGGGGCCCTTAAAACAACAGCAGTCGTGGCCTTGCAAAGACCCATTCTAAAACATCTCTCCCTCCTAATGATTCGAAGCACTTGGGAAAGACCGAGAAGTCATCACACGTGTTAAATCTTGTAGGATTCACAAGAGATTTCCTTAATACGTATCCCAGTAGCTTTGGTATTGCTAGGGAGACCAAGAGTGCCTTCCGCTCCAGAAATATGACGGCTATTTTGTGTGACAACGCCTCACATTGTATCACATAAGCCCCCTCCATTTCTCTCTCTCTCTCTCTCTCCTTGTTCTGGTCTCCACTCCCTCCTCTAAACCCTTCAAGATTTGTTGGAAAGCTCAGCCGCTTGGCCTTGTATCGCAGATGTGATGGTGTGGTGCCTGTTTTAGCTCACGCCGCTAATTGCGAAACAAATAGCCCTCACGTATTGCTGAATTATTATTGTGAAAAGCCACGGAGCGCAGGTCAGCACCGCACAGTCACCGAGATATATGGTCCGCGCGCGCCAGCTTTGTGGGCCTGGGCTGAGAGCCCTTGCGTGTGTGTGTCTGTGTGTTTTAAAGACACACACACATATCAAGGCAAAGTACTATTACAAGTACAGTTGTTAACATTGCCAGCAAAACGCCACCCCTTCTTTTTCTACTCCATGACTAATCTACGATTACATCAATATTACTGTAATATTGCTGAGTTCTATACACATGGCGCACTATAACTATTTGGCAAATATATTTATTTTTTTGCTTAAAAAAAAATGCAGATCAACGTGCGCATTTATTTCCTTAACTCTCCGTATCTCTCCAACTGGGCCTTCTTCATTCGATATTAATATTTAACTAACTGAATGGTTGCTGCGATACAGATTCCATTATATCCTGAGATAGCGAAGAATAATGAGTGAGCTCACTTAAGAGGAATATTCTGGTTCTTTATTTCGTACTCTTGGCTTCTGATAACGTGACTTCTCATTTTAATAGGGAACTAACAGATCGCGGACGCAGGGTGCAGCGATCACACATTATACATAACAAAAATGACTTTTACTGATACAATACAATACAATATAAAACATTTAAAATACATATTTTAAGTCATATTTGGCATAGTCCTTTTTTAAAAACGAATCTGACATAGAAAATGCACATGTTCACCGCAACAAGCAGCTGTGGTGTCTTCCTATTAAAGAATATACTTTTTTTAAAGCCACTGAGCGCTCTTCAGCTTTTGACAGATTTACAGTCCCCAATAAAAGAGGGTAGACTGAGCGCCGTAAATCAATCTTCGCCGCTCTGTTTAAACCTAGCCTTTAGCCAAACCGTGCTGTTTACTTAAGCGCCTTTAAAGATCTGTTATATTCATTGACTGTTTAAAAAATACATACCATTACTACCAATAGTAATAATAATAATAATAATAATAGTTGCTTTGTTACTCGGTGCTCCTGTTTGCGCATTGTTTTAATATTACACAATTAAAATTATAATAAATGTACTATGAATTTCTGCTCTGTAAAAATGTAATCTTATAAATAAATAAAATATATTTATAAAAGGTTTTATAAAAGGTTTGTATTTTTATTAGATTTTTTAACTTGGCCACTAATTGATACAGATTTATCTCACAAAACGCACGTATGACTTTATAACCTTTATAAATTTGATAAATTATTTGTTCATATTTTATTTATTATATCATTTTTGTTATTTCGGTTGTACTAGTCCAACTTTTTGTCGTAATTATAATGAAATGCCATTTACTTTTAATATAGCTTTTTTTAATAAACCATGATACATATTTCACCTTTGTATCAAATAAAAACCATTGCCCCAGTGTTACTGTTATCTAGTCTGGAATCTCACAATTTCCTTTCAGTCTAACAAAGCAAGGACCACAGCGCCACATAAATGTTTTAAATCTTGATATAGGCAGCAGTGGTTTTGTTTCCATTTGTGAAATATTGCTTACATTTATAGCAACAGTTTTATTGCATGCAAAATAAAAATGCATGAAACCATTTACTTTGGCTACAAGAAAATGCAAAAGTGAAACCTAATCTATGGACAACAGCCCATCTTTATTGCGTTTGCCTTCTTTGAAAAATATATAATCGATTTAAATAAAGACTTAGTTTTTCCTCATACAGATTTGTTGACCACACTTTAAATCTGCATTTTATTCGTTCCTTCGAGCTATTTTGACTGCTAGAGAAAAGGTGGTGCAGACTCTTTGCTAGACTTCTAAGCACACAGCAACTGAGGCTATTGTTTGACCTTCAAAGTCTCTGTATTGCTCCGTTTCTTTTGACTCGGCCCCAGGTCTATTGTTTCCGTTTTGCTTCAGCGCTGTGCAGAAGGGTATCTTTACCATTGTTGGTTAGGGCTCGCGGCAGGGTCTCCACATGAGATTTTTCCCTTTCTATATTGCATGTTACCTGTTTTAATTTGCACAGACTACTAACAGCCTCAACGAAAAAAGAACAACAGTGACAGTAAATAAGAACGCGCAGTCTACATATATATATATTTTTTTTAGACAATCAGTCATTTAGAAATCTACGATTTTGCGAAGAAGCTCTCTGCATCGAAAATGTATAAACTGACTTAATTTATATACAATTATGACATGGCGTGGTTGTAGTTCTAATACGTTCGCAAAGAATCAGTGATGAAAATTGGTTATATGATATCAGTTGTAATGCCAGCAGTCATTCATCAGAGTGCTTGTTATCGGAAGAATTTCTTCACAGAGAGAGAGGGGATAAAGAGTCTCTCTTATTTATCATTATTCAAATGCATATTCAAAATATTGCTACAATGAAATCGCAAGACTTTGAACTGAAACATCAATACAACATGCGAGACAAAAATTTGACAAAGAGTGAAAAGATCTCTATTAAATTTCAGATGTAGACAGTAGATACAATAAATATGAAACTTTAAAGGATTTAAGTAAAAGTTTTAATATGACGGTCTGAAAACAATTAATAACAACTGGAATCACGTTATAGAAATACCCAATGTTATGAAGACATAAAACAATTTCTACCGCTTGGTTTATTCGCCTGCACATTATGATTATTCTATGTATCACACAGTTTACTGTTTGCCACATACAGCCTATAAGCGTGTACCGTAAAAGTTTCAAAAACATATACAATCGTTTTCTGTATATTATGTGGACTTTTATTGCACATATATAAAAGACAGAAGTGCATGTGTGTTGCTGTGGAGTGTTGGGTCATAGTAATCCCAGGAGCGTGCAAGCCGTGGTGCCCCCATCCCCCTCCTGGTCACGTGATTCATTAAATAATTAATGCAGTGGTTGCAGAATAGATATGTATTCGTCAGGAATATCGCAGACATGGTCTCCTAGTGTCTGACGTGAAATTCAACTGTCCTTTTAAAAACAAGTCCTATAGCGGAGGGAAAAAAGCGCAGGCAGAGACCCTCGCGGAGGCTGCAATAAAACAAATTTGGACGAGGGAGCATCTCACCGTGTGAAGCTTGTGAGTATAGAGGAAACGGGGAACGCCACTTTGATCGCCGCCACCGTTCCTGGCTTGCCCGAGTCCTTGCATTTATTTGCTGTTTTGTGGTGTTGGTAAATATCGTCCAGAAATACTCATCCTCTCCATCCCTTGTCATCATGTATGTATGTCTCACAAGCCCATTCCATCGTTTGAATTCTGCTGCCAAGAGGAGTGATGCGCCATGTCATTGCTCTACACCATACTCCATTCATATGAATGCATATATATATATTGAAAAGCACCGTGTTACTCTTCTTTCCTCTCCGTTCATCATAACCCATCTTTCTCCCTTCCTTTGCATGTCCCTCTCTCCCTCACTCTCTCTACCGTCTTTTCAGCTAGCTACTTCTCTTGATTTATAGTGATATGTGTGTCAGCGGCAACGGGGCTGCCTTTGTGTATTTGTGAGGGAGTTGTGTTGTTTATGGCCGTGTGTGCGATAAATCATTTCTCTTTGAAAATGATGGGCGAGCGACGATACGCGGGAACTCAATGGATTAACGTTTAACTTGCCGGCTTTTTATTTTAAAACGGCTGGTGAACCCCTCGCTTTTGCCCTCTACACTCATCCTTAAGCCCCCCAAGTTGATTATTGAGAACGATTTACGACAATGGTTCAGCGATTTATACGAAGGCTAACTAGCTGCAGGTCTTGAGGTACTGAATATGCAATTACCAATTAGGGGAGATTTGTTTAAATTTGGCAAAACGGGAACGCCTCGTAGCCTTGTAAATATCATAAAAGTGTCCGCGCCCGCCAGGAAAATCATAGCTAGGGGTCTCATACCTGGACTGCAGCTGTTTTTCTTCATGGTGTAAAAAACTAATAGGAGAACGCAGAAAAGCGCAGCTACATAATTTATTTTTATTGTTAACTGTACCGTCGACAAAGTTTGATTGTCCTTAAGCAAAACAATGGTCATGGAGTAACCGTTCAGACACAAAGATTTCTTTATTCTGATGTTTTTTTATGTGTAAAAGACATAAATTGGACAATATCAGTTCATGATTAAGACAAGACTTTCCAGTTTGGTAGGGTACAGAGGGCTTCTTTCTTCATTTAATTGCTTTTTTTATCAAAGTAATTGCAAAAGCGTGTGGAAAATAATAGTAGAAGAACCTGCCCCATTGGCTGTATGCTATTTGAACTGGATTCCCCCCACCCGTTCGCGCACGAGGGGGGAGGCTTGTCAAGTGAGCGGCTTTACCTGTAGTAAATCTTGTTTATGACGTGTTAATGTTGTTTCTTAGAGATGATAATAATTGTCCAGTGCACATGCGCCGCTGAAGAAAACCACAAACAAGTATTTTTTTTCTCCTTTAAAAATAAATCTTTATTACATTCTTCAGACAAATATTAGAGCTCTGAAAAAATAATAAAAAACATTTTACGGCATAATCCTAAAAAACATTACAACTGGCATTGCAACATAATAATAGCCTAATAATAATAATAATAATAATAACAAAATATGTAGTTCCAGGACCCAATGCCTCACAATTGCAATTGTTTCTCCACCTAGGTAGTGTAAACCTTTGTGTAGGAAAATTAGAATAACTCTTTGGCTCCTATCAAATATTAATGGGCACACCCGCATGCGCGAACACTTTCAAAATGTATAATTCCTGCAGCGCTCCTTGTTGCTGGGCGCTGTGTCAAAAACAATATCCGAGCTCATTTTGGAGGATGCGCAGGGGGCGAAGAAATGGGACATTTTTCGTGCAGGGACTTGCCAGCCGCAGATCTCATATCTGATTTCATGTGTTCAGTGACAGTCGAGGTTGAATAAATGATTCAAATGCCAGTCAGTTTGGATAGACATTAAGAGCCCCCATAACTTTCCAGGAAAGGGAGGAAAATATTTTGGTTGTGCTTATCGATAGCTATGTTGGACTACTACAAAGCCTTTATTGATAGAGATTAATTATTTTTATGTAATCAAATACATATTCCTGTTTATCATCCTGTTACACAAATAATTGCTTTCAGACTTGCTCGACATCCAAGTTACAATTAATACAAGCAAGTGGCCTTTAGCATAAAAATCACAGAGAAAAACAAAACACTCAGAGAAAAACCACCTAGGATTAAAATAAAACAAGCAAGTGTCCTTAAGTACAAAAATAATAGATAAACCATATGGAGTCATGGAATTGATAAAAAAGTACGGGCCTATCTGTTCATTTTGCGTTTTATAATTGTACTTATGGGATATCCCTATGTATATGGCGGGGGAGTTAATGCTTAGTAGAATTTTTCTTTGTTTATCAGACAATAATCCAATAGTTCAAACATAGCATCCCTTAGGTTAGATGTCGGCCATATTGTCCTTTTATTGTTCGCAAATACACTCAAAGATATTTTTTGAATATTCAAACCTTCTGTGAATTCCATTCATTGAGGGCAAACAGTACTAAACGGGTAGAGAAAACACGAGCGCAAATTAAATCTTAATTTAAATAAAATCTTTTAAGCAAACTCGCACAAATCACACATATTCTGTGGAAATGCATGGATTAAAATATGTAAGTACCAACGCTCCTTAATCCACTTACCCTAAATGTATTTATATAACAAAGCCATGTTTAGAAATTACACCAGTACATAATTTAATATGCATATGAAAGCGCTGTAATTCTACGTCGTTTCAGTGCGTTGACGAGATAAAATAGTGTTTCGGTCCCAAATTGAATTTTTATGTTTTTTCAATTGGGTTCGTCATTTTATTAGGACAGTAACAGCAAATGTACATACGATTTATTTTATGTAAGCTTAGGTGAGGTGTTTCCCCTGTCTCGTAATGCAGGAATAATTACCCATTTGGAAATAAATCAATATCAAACCTCTCGCTAATTCATAACGGTCTGCGCTGAGCAACGATTGAAAGCACATGAAAAATGACCGGTGAAACGCTATCCAGAGGCGACGCGGCGGATTTTCATCCATTTGAGGAGCATGGGCAACCGCGATAAGAGAATTCAGCCGGAAATGTCCAAGCCAACGTCTGCCTTTTTATGCAGTGTTTAATAATAGCATGGATAAGATCATCACAGTTTTAATAGTTATAATTGAACGTTCAAGGGCGCGCGTGTTGCTTTCTGCTATATCTGCGTGGGCAGTGTACAACCCAGCACACAAAAGCATTTAAGAACCAAAGCCAAGTGCAGTGTCTTAATGTTCACAATTTAAGGCTAGTTATGCAGGCAACAGGCTTAGTGCAAAGCTATAGTAAAACAAAAGCGCTACGTATTTTAGCCAAACCCGCCGCGGGAAATACTGAGCTAGGTTATTTTTTTAACTCGCAAACATAACACAATTTCTATATACTGGAATTTGGCATTATTCACAACAAATGAAAAAAAAGGACACAATAAACGTGTTGGATGTGGACAGGAAAGAGAACAATTATCGGGATGAAGTTGACCGTGGTCGCCCTTGCAGAAGCCTGCAGGTTGCAATAACCATATGGCCCGTGTGTTGGCCCCGTAACCGTGCAGTTCCCTATTGGACAAACGAACCCTGTTGGCTTCTCCACCCAGTGTGTCCTGTCAGTCCACTGGTTCACTAGTTCACTGTGTCAATCCACCCTGCTCCGCGCAAGCAGCGAAAGGCGGAAAGGCAGCTTTAGAGTAGAGGGAGAATCTTTCGCCTGCTGGTGACTGCTGCTTCTTAACACGCCACGACTCCGAGCCCGAGGTTCGGCTGAAGAAAAACGTGCTCCGGAGAACCGTTTTGGACGCCGCGTGTGGGTTGTGAGCGCATTTGCAGTTCCGTACGCGCTTGATCCACAAACTGGTTATTGTTCTAGGTAGACTCTGAAATCGAAAAAGAAGATATAAGACGGTGTTCTCTCGTATCGAATCATAATATACATTTATGTGTGTGTGTATATATATATATATATATATATACACACACACACATCTGTAAAAAAATCCTTTCATGGCCGTCTATCTGTTCCGTGGTTTTGGTTAATTCCAAAAACAAGGTCTCATCTTCGGCGGAGAGACGGGGAGGAATGCTGGATGTCAGGTAAGGTTTGCAAGCTTCAACTGATGCCGCATGCCTGGACTCTTCCTTGTGCTCTTCTGCAGACAAGTCATTAATTATCCGTTGTGTGACCTAGAGTCATCTCTGGGTGTGCCCGAGTTCCAAAACTTTTTTGTGTCCAAACAATCGGAGACGCTTTCCTTTAAATTGGCTAAATGTTGGTAATTCACTAGATTTATTTCATTGCTGAGTATCTAACCACATTTCTTGTGAAACGTTTCCTACTAGTTAGCCAAATATCGCAAAATCTTTCCGAGACAAGTGTGGGAGGCCTAATAATGAATCTTGAAAGTTAGGTGAAAAGGAGTGTGAGACAGGAGATTTATGACCTGAAGACGGAAATGCTCTTCCAACAGCTCTTAATTTCGACCTTTCCATGCGTTTTCTTTTCACCATTTGCGCCACAGGTATCCAAAAACTACACCACATTACCAATAACGGTTGTTGTTTTTTATTTAGTTGCGTGTGAAAGAACCAGTGCCCCTGTAGCGAAGGTGTAAACATGCATTTGTCACCTTGGAGAGTTTTTTTATTCATGACCCTTAAAAATGACCTTTTGTGTAAGGTGTTGTAGTCAGTTGACTAAATTGTATTAAATCATATCTGAATAAAATGTTACTACATGAAGCACATTTTAGTTTCAATGGCAACGTATTATATATTTATTTCATTATTTATTTATTTTATTAGTATTATGTACAATGGTAGGCCCGAGATATCTCTAATAGGAGCAGGCTTATAATTCAAATGTATTCTGAAGGTGGACGGCTGCATAGAAATGTAATGTCTCTTCTGATATGTTTTATTCCCTGCGTGTTTAAATCTTAACTCTTTATATTTAAAAATAATAATAATAAAACACAGTAGACTGTGTTGCCTTAGTCCACACATCAGGTACAAAATCTCGAGTCGATGGGATTTAATATAGAGAATACATGCAAAATATTGCTGTAGTCAAAAATACAGATCGATTTATGTTGAGAGACTACAAAAATGTAAAAATTTCGAATCATTTTGACATCTGTCATTAGATAACTTGGGATAGTGAAATAATGAAATGTAGAATAATAAATAAATATATAGAAAGATTACAACTATATTATCAAGCAAATATTCTAACACGTATATTTGAAAATCAGACAAGTAAATGCTTAGAAAAAAAGACTTCTAAAGACTTTTTTGTTTTTCTAAGGACTTAAAATCCAACTTCTTAGTCGATCAATGCGCTATGACACCAAATCTCTAAGTATTACTTTTGCCTTTGTTTTTGTCTTTAGCCCAGATAAAAGACAAACTGTAAACAGCGGTTTCCCTGAACAAGCGTACAGGTAGCAATAATTCCACAAAACTCCAAGTGGCTATAATTTAATTGATTTCATCATAAATCACTGACAGTGCAGAGAAAGCATCAGAAAGAAAGAGAACAATTTAAGTACAATGCGGATTGTCAACTACGTCAATATACCGTATATATATATATATATATATATATATATCTTGAATATATAATGTTTTCCTTGTATCAAATTCTATGTCAAATGTGTGTGCTACAAAACGCGTGGGGTTAGAAATCGCACTAAAACCCATGCTTAAACTGGCAAATGCTACACAATCACTCAGAGACAGACCTGGTTGCTATTACTCTAAGTTAAAATCAGATTCAACTGCCTCTAACAGGATGCAGTTGAATGTTCCCTGCTCATTTGTCAGATTCATGAGGTTGGCAGTTTTGAGGACCCTGGGGGCATGGGTCTTGGTTGACCCAAAGACCCTGACTCTTCCTCAGTCAGTGTCTTCATTCAGAAAAAGTTAAATATTATCCACACTTTGCACAGATGGTCCTTAAAAATTAACTTTGTGTTCGAATAGCTGAAGGTTTCACTTAAAATAAAAGATAATTTGCATGTGCACTAGTTGGGCCCTAAGCGGTGCACGCTATTTCAGAATCTTTGGCATTGCAGTTTCGTTAAGTTAGCCTTACTAATGAGTCCACTTGGGCCATATTTTGACAAGATTTGTCTGATCACCTCAATCAAGCGAAAATGTTAAAGTGCTAAGAAAATATGACAAGTTTATAGATCACGAGTGGTGTCAAAGGGTTTTTAAATAAATATTTCAATAATTAAATACATCAATAATTACCATGTTAGGCATGTTCTTCGATGATTGTTGTGAGCATCATGCACAGGTCAGAAGGAGACATTTGCAATGCAGAAATCTTTAGTTGAGGCTATGTGCGTGGGTGTCAAAAACCAAGCCCCCTGTCTATTCACTCTGCCCGAGAGAGTAGAAAAGATTGGCCACAGAAGGCCTAGCTATCCAGCGGCCTCACACTTAAGTTTGTGGTGTTGAAAGTTGTATGTCATCCGCCAGAAAGTAAGAGAAAAGAAGACATATCTAGCCGCTCCCAGTTTAAAACAGCCTCCTCTCTCTGCATTTGGGTATGCTAAGCGTTCAAGCTCATTTCATTTCAAAGCTTTGGAATCCAACGAACGGACCTGATGAAAGCACACCATTTCTATGATGAGGAGGCGACATAAATCTTTCTCCTGGGTGACGCACGAAAAATGGGGCAGAAGGCATTAATTACAATTAATTGTGGATTATAAACGCGTTGTTTTGGTGGATTTATTCGACAATGAGAAGACTCGTTTCATTTTGAAAATATTTGACGTATGCATGTCAAGTGAACGAAGGACACAGGGCATCATTTTGGATTTGGAGAAAGGGCCTGGTATCGCCCAGTCACAAACTTGCCTGTTCACAACTGCCTGGTAATTGCACAACAAATGGGATGTGGTCAGTTTTGCGCTGACTTCCAGAAGGTGCTATACTGGCTTTTTGAGAGACTGTGAACGAAAAGGACGAGAGATTAATACATAAATATAAGACATTACAAGGGGATTCCAAACTACTTCTCGTTAATCATTAATCTGGTGAGTTATCGCACCTCCACTGAAAGGTCAAACAGTAAACCCAGTGCCAATCTGTCAAAGCCACAGCGTGCGTTTTAGTATCGCGTGTTTTTATGTTTGAATTTACGTGTTGCATGAAAGTTGCATGACTGAGTGATTTTTTTCCGTTGAATTGTTTTCCAAATGCCATAAGACCATACAGCGGTGAGGTGTTGCAATATCGGAGAGTGAGAGGGAGGGCGGTGGAAAACATGATAATACATTTAGAAATGTTACCGTCTTCTATGTGAGCAGACCTGAGCGTAAATGCTGTGTGCAGTTTGAGTAACTGGTCAAATTGCCAAATTAACAAAGCGAACACTTTCTTCATGCCCGTGCATCCACTTAATATGCATTTATATAAATGATGCAGGAGTCCTTTGTTGCAAAGCCCGCAGTAATGAACGCACGTGAATCCGGTTGTTGTTGTTGACTCATTAGACATTAACAATATCAAATAGGACGCTTTTCGTGCATTAGAAGAGAGAAGCTGGTTCTGGTTCGGCAAAGTCGTTGCTCTCTGGTTGCTTTCTCTCCCGTTTTCCTCACTAAAATTGGCTCATCAGCTCTTCTGGCTGGGAGCTGCCTCCTCCCTTTGTTCTGAGAGCAGCAGCGTTCCTGCTTGCTGGGGCACGAGAACCCTTCACTTTATAGGTAACTTTAGGTTAGTCCTGCAAGGCTGCGGGTCGCTGGCGTGTTACCGGGGACTAAAATCAACCCAAAACTACTCGGACAGCGGTTAAAACGGGCCCGGGTGCTGGGAATGGAATCGAGCCAACGGCTTGCGTAAGTGCGGGGATGCAATAAATAACTTTATAGCGCTGTAGGCCGCAGAGTCGGGGAGGTCGGGGAATCCTCGTTTTGATTTATGTGTTTGGGGTAGCTGTCACGAGCCGGCGAACGAAACCGTCCAACGTTTTTATTCCACTTTTAATAAGCGCTGCTATGCAGACCAGCAAGGCCGTTTCATTTCATTTCTGTTCAGGCCATCGCCTACTGTATATATCCATTTTCGGTCCTCCAGGGCTCCTGTTTGGATTAAGGGCTGTGTTTATCACAAGTTTTATCAAGAGGATTTTAAACTAGAATGGTGGGGCTTTTGGATTATGGATTCTCAGTGGTCGTAGCACCTTGTCGCATGTTATAGACTGTCAGTTTAAATGTGTTTTGTAATTTGTTTATCATGGTTGTATAATGTATTATTATGATCATTACAGTTATATTTATTGTTACTATTATTATACAGCTTGTCACTGGGGCTGTTATATAATAGTATTACAGAAATACAATTCAGGCCATTAAACACGAAACAAATTACTGACAAAAAGGTAATTTTTTTTCTGATATTTCACAGCATTAAATGCGCATTATGTGATTTAAAAATATATATTTTTATTTTCAAAGTATTCTTTCTTCTGTCAGTATAGCCAAAGAAAAGCCAAAGGTTGTCTTCTAAATGATTAGAAATATCATGCTTAATTCAATTCATGTTGAAAATCAATAGAAGTGAAGGACTTTGGGATACAACCTAAATATTTTCGTTGGCCTCAGATTTCACTCTGTATTCCCGAACATAACTTAAGGTTAACATGTCGGTCAACAGTGGCCAACCATCAAATTGTCTTCGAGGTCAATTTTTCTACATGAAGTGTGATGCTCTCTATTGGATTTTTGGCTACCGCGTTTTGATTGTATCTTTCCTGTCTCTCTACTTACAGTTCCTTCTCTTTATCAAGAAGCTGTATCCTTGCATAAAATCTAGAAGTGATAAAGGACAATATCTCGGTAAGTGATCCAATCTATTTTTTAAACTGTAGCATGTGACAGTGATTTATACCCTCTGGTGATGCGCTTAAGAAAGAGGCTACATTTTTTATTGTTTCGATTTTTACGTTGATATTATGATGAAATCTGTTTTATATTTTACTAATTCGTAAAGGAAATTTTTTATGCTTTATTGAAATTTGCGATTACAAAGAAATAGGCTGCCTTCTTTATACAAAACAGCAACATTTTAGTTGCAATATCTTGTCATTCAGACGTATGTTTGAATGCATTTAATGAACCCTATTTTGATGGCAATTGACTGATGCATACTGGGGGAATAATCTCAATAAATTCTATAGGCCTCTGTGCTATGACCATTAATCGATGTTGCTTGAATATTGTATTCATGTTAGTTTTAAACCTGTAAAAGCAATAATGACACAGAAAAATCTGTTCTTATTTGTTTCTAACTCAAAGATAAAATGACTTTACAAAAATATTTACTTTGAATACACATTATGTGAAACACTTTTGCAAGGTCTCTGAGAAATCGTTTAACACCTTAAATAACAGCAAATGGTGACTTGTTATTCAAAGTTATTCCAACGCTAGAATAACACTTACGTTGTTTGGATGTTTATTTACACTTTTCTTCCATGTACATAAACATCGTAACAACAACAGTAACAACAGCTCATTAATTATTGTGCCAAAAGGCTACTGGAGCTATTTGTTGTTGTCAAAATTTGTTGGAATATATTGAAATTAGGCGTAGTAATTAATTAAAAACTGACATATCTGCATTCATCCAATTATTATATACTCTTTAATTTTAAACATTAAGACCAAACATTTCTTTCGATTTTGAGATACATATTCAATAGGGTTTGTATATACAAGTCTTAATACTTTCTTATTTAACTGACATAGTATATCTAAATTCCTTTTAAACAGAATGAATGATTTTGATTTCAAAATGATTGTCCAAGAATCCGCTTGAGACAGAATATCCAGTATTTTTCTTGTTTTCTCTTATTTCATGGAAAAATACATCGAAACTGTGGTTGCCCTTTTCTGTATTCCACAAGGGGGAAAGAGAGAAATTTAACATCCATCATCGGACAGCTCAATATGTCTTCCTTTTTATGAAAATTAACAAATATGATTTCCAGTCCATGAAAACAGTCCATGTAAATCCGAACTGTAAATTTCAACTCGCTGTCACCATCTAAAATAAAATAATAGTTGTGTTAATGTTTGTGGCAAAATATAGAAGAGTATTTTTGCATTTCGTTGCTTCAGCCCACGTGTTAGTTAATTAGTATCCCTTTAAGTGTCTCCCCATTGGATCCTTTTAGCAAAGGTTGCAAAATAAAGAACAATACCGTTTAGTAAAAAGTTGCAGACACCTACATTTTTGCCTTGTGCCTTCCTCCCACACCGTTGGTGATGCTCTCTATTCAAGCACCTAGAAGAAATGCATCTTTTTAAAGTTGCCTGTTTACAGCTGCCTGTGTATTGTGGAAGTCATAAATCTTACGTAGCCATAAACGACGGGGGTAGTGTCCTGAATAATAAAAATAGAGAGAGAGAGAGAGAGAGAGAGAGAGAGAGAGAGATAGAGTAAGAGAGAGGGAGACGCGGGGTTTTGACTTATGGAGAGAGAAAGCGACCATTTTCGTTTTTCCCATTTTGGACCGGCTTTCTTCCTCGTTTCCTTCTCGCGTTTTTCTTTCTATGCGTTTTTTCTTCTCTCCCTCATCCTTAACGGATATGTTGAACTTTTTCATCTTCTCCCGCGTGACAAAATCCCTTTAATCGCCTACAGTAAAACACAGGAAACTCGTGTATTTTTCGCAGTCCAAGATACTCAGAGGATTTGTATGACCAACACTCGTCTGAGAAGCTAAATAAAAAATATCTTTCCTTTTTCCTTCTTGGTGATTTGTTTTCACACCCCTCCCTCAGGTTTCCAAGTCCGCTTGTTGTCTGTTCTTTTGTTCCTTCACCCCCACCTTATTGGTTTATATATTTTTCGCATAAGTTATTATAATAGTTGGGTGTGTTGGCAGGGATGTGATGAAATATTAACAATACAGATAGAATGTTGTTTCTGCCTCGAGCTAGAAGCCGGCACTGAGAACGTACTTCCTGGTAATTTAATATACACCGGTAGAGTAAGAGAGGGCAGAGAAAAATGGGTCTGCTCTACTACAGTTGCCTACCAAATGTTACCAGAGAGTAATATTTAAACCACACAAGTGAATAGGATTTGGACAAACGCAAATCATTTTCTGTTATAGACCCCTATCTTGTCCTGAGCGCCTGCAATTAGCATAAGTTTTCACTGGTGACGCTGTTTGATGGGGATTAACGCTTGCGCCTCTCACACCCAGCCAGCCACGTTACTTCCAATAGCTGGAAAGGCCTGGTGTTGACTAAACAATAACCCAGCCAGCAGGAGAAAATTATAGCCTACAAACAAACCCCGGGCCCCGACATGAGACGAGGAGATGTTACGGAGAGTCGGGAGCTCACCTCGGATTATGATGTTCAAATTTGCGCCATAAGGAAGAGGCGAGTGGAGATTGAAGGCGAAATCTGAGGCCATTGTTATCTGCGAGCAGGGCGTACCAGTCGACAGGGCTGCCAGGAGCAGCGCTGCCTGTCCATTTGCAGCCCCCCTCGCATACCTCAGATCTTTCATGCTAGACCGTCTCCCCCTTTCGCGAGCCGAGGGAAATCGTCCAGCAGCGCCCGCACTCTGGCGCGGGGCAGCCGTGCTCGAGATACCCGGCGTTCGATGCGCGCTGTCTGGCTGGAATATCGAAACCGGTATGAGTTTTGGATTTTTTTTATCGATTGCACCGTGGCCGAATGTGGAAAATATGATGCCTGCCCGTGCGTCTTTCGTCAAAAGCTAAGGTAAGCTGGTTTGAAATAGGCTATCAGTTTGTGAATGGCGGTATGTGTGTCCTAGTGATTTATGACCGTATGACTCCAAACGCGGTTCAAGAAGAGTTCACAACGCTTTAAGCGTCCATCGATGCTGGGGCTTTCTTTTTCTTCCTCTGAATAATTGCACGAAAATTATTATCATCTTAGTTTATTTTTTGGCTTTGTTACATAAAAAGGAAATCATTTGGGGGTGTTTGTACCCATATGCTTTGATAGGAAAGTATGCGTTTATTCTCGAGACTAAAGTGGTTGTTTTTACGCGAGTAAAAATGGAGTGGCTTTACGTCAATACAAAATATATATTCGAATGATTTTAACGATTTCAGCAAATTATTTCGATTGCCACCATGGTGTTTTAATTTGACATTCAATTGCACGTCCAAGGCCTATTCTTTCCTAATGGAAAGACAGAGCAAACCCGTGATGGTGTATCTAAATATTTGCTTCCTTGTATTCGTTAGATGTTGTTGTTATTTAGGTAGATTTTAAAGAAATACCAGTTCAACTATTTTTAATAGCTAAGGTGCGCCCAAGCTGTTCTGTATGTTGTTTTTGTTGACGTTTGAGCTGGCCCCTCTCCTACTACGTCCGCTCTCGACGTAATTGTGTTAGGGTTTGATCTAAAGAAAAGTTGGTTATTGTATTACCGTAACAAGAGGGCCAAGACATTACGTGTTCCATTTAATGGAACTGCGATATGATTTCATATCTATTATGCCCGTTTTTATATCCCCCTCTTCCTCTCCCCTTTCTCTCCACTGAACAATTCCTTAGAGTAAATGATTAGGATTCCGGCCGTCCTCTTCGAAGATAAATGACCGACATTTGTGACGTGTTGAGAGTTGATGTCCAAAAGCTGTAGCATTCAATTCACGCTTTATGTAACAGAAACACAAACCTATCCCTTAGTGTTTACATATTTATTTCTAGATAAAAGTATATTAATCCTACCACTTGGTATATTTTCCATTTAGCCAGGAAATATGATGGAATCATTAACTACCTTTATTTTTCCGAGAAAGACAAGTTCAGTGACTACTACAGTCACAAACATATTCAAGAAACATAATCATGAGAAATCATTAATTCCAGATAAGGATAACATATGCTCCAATTTTTCATTTAGAACCGTTTCTATGAGCTCATTTGGTCCTTTTGTTTTATCGTTTTTTACAGAATATTATTTTAGGATGCGTAATTTAGTTAGATTTTAAAAATCATCATATGCTGTTTTATGTATCACTTTTTTGTTATTATACAACCTAAATACAATATAAACTATGACTTATTATTTCATTAACATTGATAAAATATTTTCTTCTCATTGGTGACAATAGCACAAGACGCAATGTATGTAAAAATCTAAGGCCTTCGTTGTTGTGCATTGGTCACGTTTTTTTCTTAAACCGCATGAAGTATTAAAATTACTATGTTTTTAATTTTAGTATATTGTGTTTAATAAATTGTGACTATTATTCATTTAAAATTCCCAGGCCATAAATATGTTTGTATCGAGTGGATGCGCACACGAAATCGTTAAAAAACTGTCTAGTGAATCGTGAAACGTATATTGTTGACAAAACTAACCCTCCTAAAACATCTTACGCAATCTTTTGGCTTCCCCCTTCCTTTTAATAAAATTTACTACCAAGGCGATTGAGTAGGAATAAATGCCAGGTGCATGCAAGTGTTTGAGTGATCGTTTCGCCCGGTCCTCTCAGCAACCCCAGCGCCAAGCTGCGTGGTCGAGCTTTTTATAGAGCTGGATTTGTCTATTTCGGTCTAACGACCATTATGAATAACACCCTACCTAAGCTTCCGGGGACCCCCTTATATTCCGCGTTCTTAGAGGCCAACAACAAAGTTCAAAGAACAGCGCCGGTTTTGCAGGTTTTTAATGTTTCCCAAATACGTTTGTTTGTAACTGGAGAAAACCATTAACAGACGGCTTTTGTGTCGAAGACAAATACACATGTCAGCAGAGCTGTAGTATTCGTGTTTCTTTTTAATAACATTTTGGCCAAGCTATGCATTTTTTACCAGAGCATTTGTTCCATTCTGTTGTATATTATATTACTTGCACATGAAGCTAATAACTATTTGTTTATGTAATAAATATAAAATAATTCTACAATATAATTATGGGTCCTAGTGTAAACATTTACTTAAAACACATGTTGGCCAATGTTTTGTAACATCTTTATTATTATTTATATTATTATTTAACTTATTTTATTTAATTGCTTGTGTACTACAAATCAAATGACCAATCAGAAAAATACACACACGCACACACTTTAATAGCATTAATGTGATATATGTTGTATATTATTTACACACACAAATAATGTATATAACAATATGTGTTCAGATGTAGCTTGCAAGTGCTGAGCTGTAAGTGTGGTTTGTTATGATGTGCAAAGGGCGGGGGGAGATAGAGAGAGCATCTGCAGGCTGCGTTGTGGGAACATGCTATTCATGTCATGGCGTCTTTCAGTGCAATAAGATGGATTTACCTCGCACCCCTCTTATTATGTGCCTCTTATAACCTTTCAGGTCAGCTTCCAAGAGGCCATTGGAAAGAGACCGTCACGTGACATCTAGTGCCAATGTTCTTCCAGAAGGTCGTCAGGACCCTGGTAGCCAGTAACTCCACTTTTGGAAATGCAGAAAACGACCTACTACGACAACTCGACACTTTTCGGAGGTTACTCGTACCAGGGGGCAAACGGTTTTGGCTATGATGCCCCGGCTGCAGCCTTCCAGAACTCAGCGCATCTCGAAGGCGACTACCAAAGGTCTGCGTGCTCCCTACAGTCGCTCGGCACCAGCGCACCCCCCCAGTCTCAGCATGCCAAGACGAAAGAGCTCAATGGCAGCTGCATGCGGCCCAGTCTACCACCTGAACACCACCCACCCCCACAAGTGTCCCCTCCTCAGAACCCTGTAAATGTTGCTGCCTCCAATGCCACCCAGCAGCCAGGTGGTAGCAGTGGTGGTGGAGGTGGTGGGGGGACCGGCAGCGGGGGAACGGCCAAATCATCATCCAAATCATCCTCACTGGCCCCAAACCCAACGCTCGCCAAGCAGATCTTTCCCTGGATGAAGGAGTCACGTCAGAATACAAAGCAAAAAAACAGCTCCCCCAGTGCGAGCTCAGCTAACGGTGTGTTTACCAAACCCCCCCATTATCCTCTTCTCTTCTCTTCTCAACATCTTTGATCTGGCTCATTCTCAAAGATCTGGCTCATTTTAAAAGCTATTAGTCATTGCATGTTTAAGAAGTGATATGCTGGTCATTTTCAGTACGTTCTTAAAACTGAAGTATTAACATAGTATAGAATTAGACACCATTATTATTGTTTGTTATCTCATTAAAGAGGCAGAAAAAAATGAGGTATACGCTGATTATAGTTTATATTTAAAGCGAACATGCACAGAATCACCTGTCATACATAATTATTGTATTCAGAAAACAGAACAGGCTTCTGAATTTGTCTTAAAGTCTTAAATCTTTTTTTATCCACTTTATAAACCGTTCAAAGAAAACTAATGTATCAAACACACCGTTGCCTAGTACACAGTATGAATCTGGCCCTGGGCTTTAGTCATAATGTGATTTACATACACAAGGTCAATGTTAGGGCATGTGTCTCTTAATAAATGCCGAAGATATGAAGTGTTGACAACCAATATCAGGGGGATAAGTTTTTCATGGCCGGCTTTATTAGTGGGAACGATGCATTCAATTTCCGTGTGGAGTAATTATGTTTTATTTCATTCGCACCCCAGCGGAGAGCAGCGGTGGTGAGAAAAGCCCTCCGGGTTCTGCAGCTTCCAAGAGAGCACGCACTGCTTACACCAGCGCACAGCTGGTGGAGCTCGAGAAGGAGTTTCACTTCAACAGATACCTGTGCCGGCCACGGCGCGTGGAGATGGCCAATCTGCTGAACCTCAGCGAGAGGCAGATTAAGATTTGGTTTCAGAACAGGCGGATGAAGTACAAGAAAGATCAGAAGTTAAAAGGCATGGGGTCATCCTCAGGTGGACCGTCGCCCACAGGAAGTCCACCCCTCCCAATGCAGTCTTCGGCCGGTTTTATGAACTCGATGCACTCAATGGGAAGTTATGACGCTCCCTCTCCTCCATCTTTCAACAAGCCTCATCAAAACGCATACGCCATGTCAACAGCATATCAGAACCCAATGAAAGGTTGCCCGCCACAACAAAAGTACGGAAACACCGCTCCGGATTACGACCCACACGGGCTACAGGGTAACAGCGGCACCTACGGGACACCAAACATGCAGGGTAGCCCCGTGTATGTGGGAGGCAGCTATGTCGACACCATGCCTGCCACTGGGCCTTCTATGTATGGCCTCAATCACCTACCGCACCACCAGACGGCTAGCATGGACTACAATGGTGCCACACAGATGTCGGCGAACCAGCACCATGGACCGTGTGACCCACATCCAACATACACAGATCTGTCTGCGCACCATCCTTCTCAGGGTAGAATCCAAGAAGCACCCAAGTTGACTCATCTGTAGCAGGTTTGGACAAAAAAAGAAAAAAATGGAAGATAAACAAAACAGACTAACCCATGGGACGATGCAATGGGGTTGAAAAATATGATCCAGTGGTTTCTTGCCATGACTAGAACACCAGTTTGTGTCAATGTTGTCCTTCCATTCATGTGTGTAAACATGCCATTTTTCCATGAATTTCATATCCATAAGTCTAAATGCCCCTTTAAAGTGAAAACTTTCATGAACAGTGTGTATAAATGGCTAGTTTATGCCAAGGAATAGATTGTCTAGCTGTATGACCTCATTATATCATCGTAAATGTTTGTGTACTTCAGCATTATCGCTGCATTCCTTACACTTTGGAGGGCTGTACGGTATAGCTTACATTTTAACTGGTGCAAGAAAACCACTGGATTGTTTTTCGTCCACTACCCTTATTTCACATACCTCTTCTTTTTTAAATTTCTCACTAACGGTCAATTTGTTATTAACTTGTTCTCAAAACAACAACAAACTGCACATTGTTTTTGATCAAGACGTTCATCCCTTTATCTATTTTAAGGGGTAGAAGTCCATTTTAAACTATGCTACCTATCCCTCTTAATGAGAAGTAAATAGAAATTTGTTATGACTTTGACACAGGGTAAAAAAAGTTGAGAGAGTTGAGAATTTTAGTAAATTAAAGCTCATCCCCTTGTTCTCAGCTTACTATCCCCTCCCTCTTTTCCCATCCCTTTCCCCATAGTTCTTCCCCAGTTCTCTTTCTTTCCCAATCTTGGGTTTGCCTACATTAGTCTAAACTAATATGAAAGGCCCACAAGTCTTGACTTAGAAAAACTAGGAAACAGGGTATATTTGAACAAAAATGCATGTCCGGGAAACCAAGCTACGGCGCAGACGTCTCTGTTTACGCCTAATACGCTCTTGTCTGGGCATCATTGTTGCACTTAGAGTTTACATTTAATGGGTGAGGAAGAAAAGTAAATCTTATTTTGAATCGAAAGGCCTTCAATCAGCGTCTTTCGCTAAGTGTGTTCAAGTGAACATTCATAAATATATATTTATTTGTTATAGCCAGTTTAAATACTTTCTTTTTTGTATTATTTATCCCCATGTATTTATATCGATAAAAATGTACTTTTTTAGTATCTACCTGTTATAAAAAGCCGTTGTGTTCTTGTCATTGTAACAAGTTAATTTTTAGTTATTGTATTTTAGAGATATGTAGGTTTATGTTACCCTTGTATAAATAATGTCTTGACATGTACAGGGGGCGCATGAGCGGAATCACACCGTTCCTGCGTAGTCGAGAATTAGACGGAATATAGCAAAACATTTTGAGAACTTCATTTGTCCTTTGTAACTACTTTTATTTCCTTGTTAAGAGTTGGTTGTTGAACGATTCTTTAATAAAAATGTTATGTTATTCATTCCCACTCTAGAACTTCATGAGTTTATCAAGAAGACTTACTAACACATATGCAAGTAGGGGTGGGGGCGGGGTGCGCCTCGAGGTCTGTGAAAGAGTCCTGGAGGCAGTGCTTGTAATGGTCACGTGAAGTGAATCCAATAGAATTGCACCATTGCTGGTTATGGAATTAAAACGGATGATTACAAATAATTACAAGCCTTAAGCAGTAAGGTACATGTAGCAAACGTGGTATACATATTTGTGGTTTGTTGAATCTTAACTAATTATTGTTTAAACGGTTTTTGCTTTGTGTGTTCCTTCATTTAACAGCAGACTTATTAGCATGACAAATCTTAACGAATAATTTAAAATAAAACAACACTAAAAACAACGTAGGAACAGTAAATGTGTTAGAATATAAATTCGAAATAATAACATTATTGTAGATTTTAGTTAATGCGATTCTGGTTCACCCGAATATCATATACATATCCGGGTCGTAATCCCGGTCGTTTTCTTTGTGCTAAAATATAAACTGCAACGCTTTGTCTAAATAACCCATGAAATGCTGTTACATATCGGTTGTCAAATTAAAAATAACTCACAAATTTGCTTTGCATTAAAAATACACAATCACATTTAATCACATCCGGAGGCAGTGTACAAAAATAAGCTTTCATAGTCAAATGTTGTAACAATTTTCATTCATAGGTAGATAGATAGACAGATAATAATAATATTGGTAGATTCTACGACAGATAAAATAAAAAAATAAGAACCGCTTTCCTCGAATAATACAAATCCCTTTGTTAGACGTTTTAACAGAAATTATAATTTAGTCCCAAAATCATTTTTCATATTTTCCAGAGAAAATAATCCAGTTGGAAAAATAAAATAAACTCAGAATTGTTATTCAAGAAGGATCCAAAATATAAGCACAATAAATAAAAATGAGATCAATGCGTCCTAATCCCTCGCAGCCGGCTCCGTTCTGCAGTGTAGCATTAAGGCCTGTTAGACTGACCTCTTTCCGAAGAGCCCACGGCCTACAGCTTGCCTTGTATTTGCCTTATAATACCCATACACCCACACACAATTATATACGTTTCCACTCTTCTTTTAGGGAACAGAAGAAACGACGCCCGTGTTTCAAATCCAAATTTATGCTGTGGAGTTTGTTACAGAACGCTGCATCAGAAATTAGTATTAACATCTATCTTGCATAATCCTATTAATGCGACGCTCCAAAAGAATGTATCCATTGCAAAAATGACTTCATTCTGGTTGTAAAAAATCCACAAATCTACGAGGGAATAATGGGGGGTTTCTTTGTTGTGATCTTGGAGGAAAAAGGCGAATTCTTGAGGGTGGCTGCTGTCAAGCGCTTTGCCGGCGAAAAGATTGATCACCCTTGCTGCCTCTCTACTCGTGCTCTAAAAATATCTACCCTGTTTTCCCATTCGTTTTCAACTTTGACGCAACCAATTTTCTGAGGTATTTTATAAACTAACATTTTTTTTCTTCGACCAAACTGCAATAATAATGCATTATCCAGTTAACACAAACGCAACCTGGCAAGAATATTCATTCGTAAACGCGACCTCAAGATGAACTTTTGGTTGTTCGCACTGTCAACAGACTAAAGCTCTTCGCACACAGGCACAAACACACCACGGAAAGTTCTTATTTGCATTTTATGCGTCTCACCTTCATCTTGATTTCAAGCCTGAAAATAAGGAAAATATTGGTCCAAACTTCAGCATTTGTTTTTTTCTGACCTGGATTTTACCTCAAACCCAATCGCGTTAAGATCCTGTGGTTTCAGGAATTCTTCAGAGACTGGCCAAAACTAATAAAAAAGGATACCCTTCTACAAAAAAAGGCTAGTTGGGAATCTCCTATTCGACAAGTGTGGAAGATAATCTCAACATCCCTCTTGTACATCCTTATTTATGTGCTTGATGTAAAAAAAAGATTTCTATAGCTGCATATCTTGTCTGTTACTCTTGTCAAAACTTTTAAGATTAATGACCATTGATTATAAATACGCAAGAAGCCATATTGTGGATGTGCTTATCAGGCGAGGCCTGTGGATTACATCACCCACAGTTCTGCATTTGGATGGTTACTGACAGTCATCAGAGACCCTCAATTTACTTTCCCAGACAAACACTTGTGTCCGAGCACATGGCAACCGGGAGCTTTTTTTATTCGCTATGAGGTCTGAATTTGTAATATCCTGTTGTATTTTTTATCAGTTCAGACAAATATTGCTTTCTTTTGCCATCAGGCCCCGAATTTCGATTGGCTGAGATTAGTCACGTGACCAGGAATTGGCTGCAATTTCGCCCATAGTCTTCAGTTTAGTAGACCCTGGTCCCCATACGCTAGTAATATCACCAATATACACAATTATTAAAGCCCGCAAATGCAGTCATAGCAGAGGCGCAAAAAACCCTAGCTTTTTGGATGTTATTTTTTGCGTACGTTGGTGTCGCTGGACGCCCTTCTTGCCCAGGCGAAGCGATGAATTTTGAATTTGAGAGGGAGATTGGGTTCATCAACAGCCAGCCTTCCCTTGCAGAGTGCCTGACGTCTTTCCCCGCTGTCCTGGAGTCATTTCAAACTTCATCAATCAAGGACTCGACAGCAATTCCACCTCCTTTCGAGCACACCATCCCTAGTCTGAGTCCCTGCACAGGCAACCAGGCGCGACCGAGGAACCAAAAGCGAACTGCCTCTAATGGCCTCCAGCTCCGGACACAAACGGCACCGCCGACGCAGCACCAGCAAGGCCCGGCCCCGCTGTCGGGTGGCGCGCCCCTGGCCCATGAGTTTCCATGGATGAAGGAAAAGAAATCCGCGAAGAAGTGTCCCAAGCCCGGAGCCTCAACAGCGACAGCCTCGCCCTCTCAGGCATCCTCCGGCTACACGACCGCGGGACTCGAGTCTCCGACAGGTACGTTTTAAAAAGCAGTCTGTTCGGGATTTTTTCATTTTGGTCATTTTCCTCTAAATGGCTCATGTCTTAAATAGAGGTCAGTGATGCTAAAACCTAAATAATGGTTTAATTTCTTTGACTGTTATTATGAATAAAATTCTGATATTATTTTAGGTTTGATATTTTATTCTAAATGAAGAATTACACTCTGTCGCGATTATGTTCTTTGTCCTATTTGTGAATGATATAAAGCGAGCATAGCCTGCTTTGCATGACTACTATATCACTTCACCAGCTTTGTCTATTTTGGAATAATTATGTAATTTTATTTGATGCCTGTATTTCATGCACCATTACGCATGCAAGATTTTGGCGCATAAAACTTTTTTTAAAAATAACGTTGCTACAGTGTCTTAAAAGATAACATGCACCCCTCCCCCAATTCTTGGCATATATACAAAACAGTGTACATTCTGAGAGAATAAGTTCCGTCCTTAAGATTTTGATCTGTAATAACGATTTAATCGCAATTCATGTCAGACTCGGACTCGATATTTATTCATAACCATATCTCATGGCTTGGGGTAGCCATTTTGAATTTCATAGTATACTGTGAAAACTGTGGTGGAAAAAATATTAGGCTTGCTGAAATAACGCATGCTGGTCTGTTGCCACAAGACATGCCTAACCATTGCAGTCATTGCTATATAACAGATCCAAACCACAGGGATGTTATACAATGGGATTTTATAGACATCTAGACAAGTTTTCACACGAACTTCGATGACTTTGCCTATTATATGGGACTTATTTCTGATTTTTTTTCTTGCAGAGGTTCAAGGTGGGCTGGATAACAGTAGCGGTTCACGGAGGCTGAGGACCGCATACACAAACACGCAGCTACTTGAACTGGAAAAGGAGTTCCACTTTAACAAATACCTCTGTCGGCCCCGACGCGTTGAAATAGCAGCACTTTTGGATCTAACAGAGCGCCAGGTCAAAGTTTGGTTTCAAAACCGACGTATGAAGCACAAACGGCAAACTACGCACCACCGGGATGGGCAAGAAGGCGAACAGAGCGGCTTCGACTCCCTGGACGGAAACGACGCTGCTTCGCCTTACTCGAGCCAATCTCTGGAAATATCTGGTTCTGGTTCGGCAGCACCTTCTGAGAGCGAGACAAATTCCTCCTACACGAACGGTGCGGACAAAAGCCAGCCTACGCCTGAAGAGAGCGAGCCGGAGCCCGCATCTGCTCCTGACACAGCGGTTCACTCCCCCCAATACCCAACGCCTACTGCAGATAACCCCACCACAATGGGCGAGGGCCGCGCAGCTGGGCCGGAGCATTCGTTCACAGAGACGCAGGATGCCACCTCTCTACCAGATTTGAATTTCTTTTCGACGGACTCCTGCCTACAGATTTCGGACGCTTTATCGCCGAGTTTGCAGAGTTCACTTGACAGTCCTGTTGACTTCTCCGAGGAAGATTTTGACTTGTTTACAAGCACCCTTTGTACTATAGATTTGCAACATTTGCAGTTCTGAACAAAAGTAATGATATCAAAAAGCATACAAGAACAATTTCCATCTTATCTGTGTCATGAATGCTTCTCTACAGCAACATTCCTAATATAAGACAGAAAAAAGAAACATCTAAAGGGTTTTTAACAAATAGATGTGACTCAAAGCCTAAACGGAGAGAAATTGTGCATTATTTTGAAAACACGGTGATGTGTAATCGTTTGAATACAGGTCGGGATGGCCCCTGTCGAAGTTTCAGGTATTTTATTGCCTTTTGATTCTCGGATTTTAGTTTATGTCGATTAATAGACGAATGGCTGCGGACTTTTTCAGTGAAACTCAATCATTGGAATCTCAGGAATTGTGTCAGACATAAGGGTAGTTGAACTGCTTTTAGGAATTCTTCCAAGACGGGCGTTGTCCCCGGTGAATAATTTTAGAACTAGTTTATTTATTGAGATTCTTTAATAGTAAATTTCAAATTTATTTATTGTACGTTATTTTCATAGTTGAAATAATAAAACACTAAAACATAATATGCTGAAGCGAGTGTGATTGATTCTCGAAGCTTTAAGTTTTTTTATATTGCAAGGCAACTTAATTTTTCGAATTTGTGCTATTGTAATACATTGATGAAAATCTAAGTCAGACTATTTTGAATGAATTTAAAAAATATTTACTAAATAGTAGTGTACAAAAAACGTATTATTATTTTTATTGTATTATTATTGATGATGATAATAGTAGTGACCATATTTGTTTTGTTTCTGACATTCTGCAGGGGATTGCGACAATATTAATGATAACGTTAATGTTTTATTTCAATTCTTTGTTTATTACAAGTCAATTGCCAAGCCAGATTATGCATCTTTCATACAGTATATATCAATGTTATCAACATTCGAATGTCCAGAAATGCGGGAAAAAATCAGAGCCTCAAGAAAAAAGAATACAATTAATTTTAAATGTACAGGGTAAATCAACCTTCAGAACAATAACAATATCTCGACCAACCTTTTGAAACAATATGCATCAAGAACATTCACTACCAGGAATTCTAAAAATATAAAAAGGCATATAGCCTATGCAAAATTGGCTTTTGGCACAATGCTGTGTAAGACTATTATTTATTTATTCATTTGACTGTTTAAAGAGATGTGTATTAAGAAAAATGAACCGAGAGGAGCTGCAGGAGGGTCAAGCGGTTCACTGGGCTGTAGGCTCCCTTGACTGCATTCATCCTGATGCAAAATGGCGCTCGAAACACAATGCAGGATATGAACAATAAAGCGGCAGCCATTATGGATAGTTTGGGCTGCAGCTGAGACCGGGGTGTTCCGAGCTTGAAATGCTATATTTAGAAAATATAAATGAACATTAACCCACATGCAGTGTCGTGTCAATTAGGAATAAGGATTCGATTAAATTACTTTTTATAATAATCATTATTGGACACATTATGTAACAGCTGAATCTATAATAAGCCCCTAAACATGAGAAGATGCTCATAACAATAGCACATACATGGAGGCTACGTCGTTACACTATATCAAAATTAAAAACATTCATATAATAGTATAGCCTATATTATTATTCATATTATTATTGTCATAATAATTATTATTGTTACTATTGTTATTTTTATTTAATATTCAGATAATTTCGAAGACCTTAAGACACTTCCAATTGTACAAAGACGACCAAGTCAGATCTTTTTAATCCTATTCTATTATTCCTTATCCCAATCTACTTTGTGTGTGCTCATGTGAGACATTATAGAAATGGTTCTCTTAGTTTGAGCAAATCATGTAATGCAATAATGTCAAAAGATTTTGATAGATTTTGCTGGGGGTAGGGTATGGGTACATATATTTTTGAATGAAAACTACAGAATCATGAAAGGTATACATAGAGGAATCAAACTAATACAGCTTCTGAGGTATGTGCGGGGGAACAAGTGCTCTGCTCATATTACTGGAGAGGTGGAACTGGTATTTCACCCAAGCAGGAGTAAATGCTATAATGTCAGCTGAGAGTTCAACTCTATATGTACAAAAGTCGAACAATCAGTCAATACACACCTCAACAGGAATTCATCAGCTCATAGAGTACTGTGAGGAAAAAAATAAGACCTGACAGATATGAATCTGTTGAATATGAGAAAATAGGAACAATTGTATGCTATCCAATCTCAAGCACAAACTTCAATTTGCTGTCATGGTGTGAGAAAGAACTGGAGAAATTGATGCACAGATGAATGGATGGATGGATGAAGAAGTCAAAGAAACAAATGCTTGTGCTGATCTGTAAAAAAGGAGCCTGATTTTGGCCATCTGGTGATTGGTATTAATTCCAATATTTCAGTGTCCATTTCAAGTAATCAACTATAATTTCGAGAATTTGGTTATTTCTCGTTTAGGTTCTGGTTTGGGATTTGTTAAATTACTGGTTCCAACACGCACATGACTTGTTCACTCTCACATTCCATCCATCTGCCCTACTTTTAATTCATGTGAGACAGGTGAGACAGACGCTTTGAATATCCACATATCTCTACACAAGGCAAACAACTTCTACTCTGCCCCGAGGCCACACAAGTTTGGTAAATATTTTAAAAACCCGCCGGTGGTGATTTTTTCCATTAGCCTGATAATATGAGGTGTGGTTGCCGGGTCGAGTTTTATCTCTGTTTTTAAGCTTTCCTTGGTGGTCCGCCAGCTCTTACACGTTTATCAGCACAGCCCTTTCTCTGTCTTCCGCCACTATAATTAGGGAACTGTTTATGTTTTTCTGCAGACCACAGAGCAACAGCATTGGCAAGGCTTCCTCCTTGGGCCAGTACAGTCTAAAATAAGGAGTTATGATGGGGCAGGGATTCACTCACATGAGAAAATGGGCCAATGTTTACAGTGGTGCATCCTGGGTAATGCTAATGCCTTAAGCAGTGGTGAGACTGGCCAAGATTAAAGTGGAAAAGTCTCCTGCCCTATTTCAGTCAAACCACCATGAAAGCTCTGTTTGATCACTGAAGTGGTTAGAAAACCAAAGTACTTTGTCACTGAACAACAACAATAACAATGGTAACGACAAAACATTATCTTGGCTTATTTTAGAATGTAGGGTTGTCAGTATAAACACAATATATTAGATTTATGAGCTTTGCAAAGAACCGTCTCTTTAATAATTCTTGCATTTGTTTGTTTAGCCAACTTTGTTAACCAAATGCTGATTAATATCCAGCTACTGTACAAATAAGGTCACGTGCTTATCAAATGAAGCATCCCAGTATGAAGATGGACCAGAATGGAAATATACAAATTGAATGAGCACCAATGATGTTAAAAGAGTAGCTCATCCCAAAATGAAAATTCTGGCGTTCACTCATGCTCATGTCACTAACCCAAACCCACTACTTCAAACATTTGGAAGTTTTATAACGAACATTGGCTAAGGCTTTCAATCTTTGAAAAGATACAAAAGCTCTCTTAAAGTATTCTAAAAGTGGTCAACACAACCTGGGTACTATATTCCACGTAAAATGAAGTTTTATGTCCTTCAAATTTATACTTTTGTGTTCCACAGTTGAATGAACAGTCATGTAAATTGGGAATAACATCAATGCACTTTAAGTGCTTTGGATAAAAGCGTCTGCAACATGCATAAATGTTAATGTAAAACATGACAATCTTCTTTTTGGGTAAACTGTTCTGGTAAAATAACAACTCATAACAGATGCATCACTTTATGCTCAATAGAAAAATCCAAACCTTGTCTTCATCTGAACCTCTCCGTAACATTAGTAACTCAGTAACTTAATCCGACTTCCATTTAGAACTTCTGATAGTGTCACAATAGCATATCTAAACTTAAACTGCAAAACTAGTATGCAGTATGTTGGCCCTTTTAATGAAAAACAAGAAATAGAATCAGCCGCATATTGTCGCTGTCCTTTGAAACCTTGTATGTCAAGATTCGTTTTTCAGGACAAACACTGCACTTTTTAAATGAATAAATACTCTGTTGTCGAAGTTGACAATCACTTATACTTTTTATTGGCTAGATATTTGCACATTGACAAACATAAAGGGTGACTAATAATAATGAAAAAAACGCCAAAAAATTAAAATCATGAAATATGGAGATATAAGGTTTCAGAAGGACAGCAGCGATACAAAGATTTTGTAATGCAACTGCAATGACCTGATGGACTAAGAAATTCAAATGAAGACATGTTGGCAGAAAAGGTAGTAAAACAAATGTAATCATTAACAAGCAGCATGATTTTTATTCTTATTGATTATGTTCATACTGTCAACCCACAGGCACACATGTAGCCTACGTATACACAACATATACATGTTTTAATTTAATCAATTATTTAATCATAGGCAATACTATAAAGCGTTATCCATCATTATGATTGTCAGAATTTTATATAACCATTTTTACTTGCACAAATAAAACCTAAATGCAGACAAGTGGAAAAAGAAACAGCTGTCATCTACAGAAAAGGCTGAATGCAAAATCACGTTTGCTAGACAAACCCTTCCTGCAAATCATTCAATGTTTAAACAGCCTTTCTTACAAGCTTTCTGGTTCTTACAAGCTTTTTGGATTAACTTTGAACTGCATTTCCTTTTATTTTTTTTAATCTGAAACAAATGCTATCCTATGTTACAGATACATACATTTTTCTAATTTTACTAGACTACAAATGTTCTAAAATACACCTAAAAAATGACAATAATTTGTCTAACTGGCATTCATTTAAATGTCAAACTATATACATTCAAGACACACCATTACACCACCACTTATCCTATAAAATATAATGTAAAAATACGGAAAATATAATGTTATTAAACAGATTAGGGTTAGAGTAATGTTTTCATAGCATTTAAAAGCTGGGAAGGTTTTCGGAAAGCAGCATATGATATTACTTTGCTGGAGACTACAGAAAGCAAATCCCCCATTAACAGCTGTAATGTTTAGAAAGAGCTGACAGTATTAGCTCTTGTACAATGACTTGAACCTTTCACATCTGTCCATATCAGCTCAAATGGTGAGGGGGACATTGACTAACACTTGTACAGTATAAAATGGCAACAAGTCTTTACCTTTAACCCTGCCAACAAAGAAATGTGCTCACACAATACCTCAGAGCTATCATGTTCTGTTCTTTTGCTAGACAAGATGACAACTTCAAGTCAACCTAACAATAAATGTACCCATGCAACATTTTTGAAGGTGCAGACTTCATATGTACGATTTTTTTGAGTCTTTACAGTGAATATAGTTATATAGTTCGATGTTACTTATTTTCTGTTTTGCTGATAAATAAAAGTGTATATTATTTAAAATGTGTAAAATGTGCCATGTAAATGTTACAACCTGCCCTGACCCCATACTTATAAAAACACAATTGTCCTGAGAATACATCTGAGCTATTTGGTTTAAATGTACCTTTATAATGTAACTGACCCTTGTCTTTGTGTATTCCATTGTGCTTTTATTGTGTTCTCTTGTTATCCTAGAGCTAACACAAAAAGTAAGTCTTCCTAAAAAGCAAAGAAATCTTTTCCAGGTATTTATAATAAAACCAGTGCTAGACAAAATGAGAAAAACATTTATTCAATTGAACTTTCTGGCTCAAAACCTTTGTGACTCAAAACAACCTAATTAGATTGTGAAATGGAACTTTTCCTTTCTTCAATTTTTGATGGGATCGAAAAGTGCACAGCATTAATGCAATCGCCAGTCTCTTCTAAAAAGTGGGAGATGGAATATCACCTCAGAGAGCCTATCATATTCCATGGCTTTCCGCTCAGACAGCCCACATATACGGTAAAGAGGTAATGAACAACATACAGAATATCATGTGACCTACTGAAAGCTTGGGAAGGGTAGCAAAGTGCTATTTTCAGTTATTGTATTTTGCCGCCTAGTGTGCTGCAACCTCTTTCAGTCATGACTATACTACAACACAGCACTGCCTTTCCTTATTAGTTTTATTAAATGGATGCTGTATATTAAAAATACTCATAGAAAATCAAATGACATCCTTCTGTTAGATGTTGTCCCTGACAACATACAAATAACAACTAGCTATGGGTGCTAGACAATTAAACAAACAGTAGCCACGGCTATTGACCAATCAGTATCAGGGACCAGATCTGCCTGTTTTATCAATCCATCTTGTATGACTTATTAATCATTTTAACAGGCAAACTTGTGTATTAGATACTTAAAAAACCTTGATTCTCGATATATCTATATCTATAAATCTTTCTTACCATGATGTTCGCAATGTAACTGCAATATGTGTATACTACTACATTTTGCAAAAACATCATGATAAAATTATCTTTGAAATGCAAATAAAACTTTTTTAAACTTTTAATGATATAAAAAATCTGGCAAACTAGAAAAGAGCACAGAACAGAATATGAAATGTTAAATGCTACTCTAAAGTATTAACCTTTGCATTAGCAGCATAACAATTTCATATTCTTTGACCCTGGAAACGGCATAAACCGTTTAAACATTGGAAAAACAAAACTATGTGTGTAATGTACTAATGATGTTGGCTGGTTTTGATTTATGAAAATGTGCTCGTCTATATCCATCAAAAGTATTTAAGATTTAGTCACGCGTGGGTAACCTCCACTTTGCTACTCAACCACCTGGAATGACAATACTGCCGGCCATAATGTTTACATTTGATTTGCAAATAGTTGACTAGCAAAGAGTACCATGTGAGAGATTTGACAGTGGTGGGTTAATTTTAGGGTGGACTGGTTGAGTGCAGGGCCACTGGGAATTGTTTGTGAATGTGAATTGGGAAAGAAGAGAGAGGATAACATTATTTGCACAAACAAACCTGTTAAAACCTGTTATTTTAAGTTTTAAATGGTGAGAACTGTTGGCAATACATCACTGACAATATTAAAGAGAAAAAGAGACTGAAGCTTGCTTGAGGGTAATAAAACAAGGTTCAAAAGGACTTGGCATAATTTGACTTGGCTGAGGCTTTCGTTCGAGATCAACCTAAAAAAAAGACAAACTCTGATCCAACATATTGTGGTGGTCTACACAAGAACCACCTAACAATAAACTCTACAATGACCTCCCATGGCTCACTGTTTTTGATATGGTGGCGGTGTTAAGATGCTGCAACAAAGAATAACTCTGATTTCTTTCTAGACATGCATGTGAATGACAATATTTAATCTTTGTGCAAAGTTTTCCTTAGAAAAGAATATCCGAAGACGTAAATCCATCAGTGCACTAAATATTAGATTTACTGAATGGTGTGGTGGCAAAAATAAGCACTCACATCTATGCAAATAAAAAATTGCAAAATATGAACACTGAAACCAAAAAAGTTCCCACTCTATTTAGGAGGATGATTTCTACTGATCTCCTTTGATTATTTCTGTCAAAGAACATTTAAGTTACATTTTATGCAATTGGCACTTTGCAAATTTTTGAGTGCATTTAAGGTTTCATTTTTTTCTCCAGGAACTGAACCCATGATCTTGCCGTTGCTAGCTCCAAGCTCCAACAAATGGTCTAGAAGCAAATAAAACACTGAGAGCCAAACGGAAGCTTTTTTCCAACTGCTCGTCACCTGTTTGTTTACGCTTTTGAAATTACCTGGATCACTTTGGAAGTGAAATTCAGGGAATCTACACATCCTGAGTTTGCTTGTTATATGATGATTTGGATAATTTAAAAGACCAAAAAGACCAAGTAGATGGTTCATTTAACCTCTTATCAGCATATGAAAATGAGAGTGACTGACTTTAGGTAGGTGTGTTTGACAAGTATCACCTCTCATAAAGGAAGTTTGGTTGAGGAAATCGTTGAATTTGTATAGCGATTCTCTCTATACCCAAGCGCTTTACATGTAAAATGGACTGACCTCAATCTCCACCTCTGTGTAATTTACCTTGTTGATAAACCCGTGTGTGTCAATCATCTAACCACACATCAGCTACTTAATGTCTACAGAGAGGAAGGCTGGTGGATGGAGGAAATTAGCTATATCTCAAAAGAACTGTACAGTTGAGGAATTGTAGGAGGAAATTCATAATAACATGATGTTGTCTGTTAAGGTAATTAGGTAAATATATGTGGTCCATTGGACAGGGGCTAAATGTTGAGCATGGTTAAAATAAAGAAAGAAAACTACATTTGAATGGCTTCAAGGGCCATTCATTATGCAAGTTAATGACTTGATTCTTTGCATAACCAATGGTAGATGATGGAAAACTCATTACAAAGTTTGGGTTCAACCGAAGTTTGGGTTTTGCCTAGCAAAGCAGAGCAAGAGTTTAAAAGCCAAGTCTATCAATTAAAAAACATTGTAAAATTTGATGGTTTAAAACACATTAACAATAAAATTCAGTCTTTTCAAAACAATGTGCTAGTAAAGAGTATGTTTGTATATGGTGATGATGGTAAAGAGAATAACTAAAACTTTACAAAAAGGTTCCTTCCGCTAACATTAGTTAACCACATTTGTTAACATAATCCAACAATGGATATACTTGAGCATTTATTATCTTAAATGGATAGTTCACCCAAAAATGAAAATTTTGTCTTCATTTACTCACCCTTGGGTTGTTCACGCCTGTATGAATTTCTGTGTTCTGTTGAACACAAACAAAGATATTTGGAATATTGTTAGCAATATTCAGTTCTGGGAACTCATCCACTACCATAGTAGAAAAAAATATATTGTATGTTTTTTGTTCTGTAGAACACATAATGAGATATTTTTAAGAATTTAGGCAAACAAGCAGTTCTGGGGCACCTTTGACTATTATTTAATTTTTCTTACTATAGTAGTCAATGATGTTCCTGAAAATAGCTAAAATTCTTCTAAATATCTTTCTCTGTGTTCATCAGATCAAAGTAATTTATACAGGTATGACAATACATGAGGGTGAGTAAATGATGACACAATTTTCATTTTTGGGTGAACTGTCCCTTTAATTTATCAACTCTGATTTAACATTAGTTCCTGCACAATGAACAAAAAAATGAACAGTTGTGTTGGCATTAACTAACATTAACAAAGATGAATAAATGCTATAAATACATATTCCTCATTCATGTTATCTGATTTATTAACTAAAGTTAATGAAGGGTGCACTTTATAAAAAGTTGAGTTATTCTGTAACACAACAATTTAAGTAATCATCTCCTTGTTCAAACCAAGTCATATGATTTTCACATTCCGGAAGCATTAAACATTAGACGCCAAAAGCGAACGCATTTATTTCAGAAAAAATAAGCAAAAATTATTAAAATAAATAATACAAAAAATATTTGAAAAGAAAAAAAGCATACAAATGAGTTGCTCAACGCTGTTTTCGTTTCCATGAATGCAGTAAGTCGCGAGGGTGCGCAGCGGTGACGTTTTATTTTATTTTTGCGCGCGTGCTCCTTTGAAGAACTTCCAAGCCACACATAAATCAAACATATGACTACGTAAAAACAGGTAATAGGCCAAACAAAAACAACAACAAAAAATAATGTTTTATCATATAAAATAGTGCTTTCACGGTTTACAAATGTTTCAATGTTCATAAAACGAGTTAAATGTAGCCTATTCACAATTTACCTCGGCAGTGCACATTTTAAAATGTGGAGCATACATAAAAAAATCGCCCAATTGGAACTGGTCAAGCAAGCTTTAATTTCTTCCAAAGGACACGGTAACAGTCTGTGAATCTTACATGACGTTAATCGTTCGTTCAAGGAAATTGGAGACATTAACTGTTGCAGTGTATTAAAGGGACCTGGGATCTGAAAAGCGGTGTTTGTGTGCCATGCTTGTGCATTAATGAAATTGATATTGGCCTGTAAAATGCACTGCATTCCATCAACTGATGGATACATATAAAAACAAGTGACTCAAAAGTCTTGAGGGCTCTTGAGCTATAGGAACAAACCTGCTGAGAGTAGTTTGAATCTTTAGTTGCATCACTAGACAATCACTTGGCACGTGAGTCGACAGATAACAAATTACTGTGGGTGTTATATTGTTGCCTTCTCTTGTACCCCCGTGTACTAATGAGCAAATATGTTGGAAATTCTTCAGCCCCCCTATTTTGAGCGTGGGCTTCTTATGAAGAGGAAGACTTGCTTAGCATTGTCATCTTAATTAATTATTAGCTTTCCTCTTCTCTTGCTGTCCACCAACGCCCGTCAAAACATCGCAGTGCCGACGAACTGGTTAGTTTGATGTACAACCTTAAGGTTGAAAGATTCGTGTGGTTTAAAATGTCTGTTTTGCAGTCATACAAGTATGGGAAATGTAAAAACGAAAGTTATACATTTGTAGACCAGTCTCCAAACTTTAACTGTTTCAATAAAGCTTCAATGTGGGAAAGTGCATATTTCAAACAGCAAATGTTTTCGCAGTTAGAGAAAGGAACTTGTTGGCCTTCTTAGCTTGGACTCAACAGAAGGCCTGCTGTCTGTATAATTTCGTTTTGGTAACAGATCAGTTCAGTGATTCAATTAGAAGGGTCCAAAGCCTACCCGGACCGATCTGTGAACCATGGCGTCACTTCCAATTCGAGTGTTAAACAGATTTCCGTTTTAAACACACGCAATGAACTCTACGCAGGACCATGCCTAAAAGGCAACACTGAGTGCTTACTGTTATTAAAGAATACAGTCGAGACCATTAACCATCCCCTTTACAGTAGGCCTACGAAAAAAAACATTCTTCTCCAAACCGCATATTAGATTGAAACTAGAAACTAAATGCGACAGTTGTGTAAGAGATAAACGGCCAAATCTCAATGCAAAGTCTGAAACGCTTTTTCTTTATTTCTTTTTCTCTCGTTCGTATAGCCTTTCACGCAGGGTTTGACATATTCTAGCTGTTATCAGATTGATGGGTTGGTTTGATTGAAGTGGCTTTGTCATGCAAATGTCAATCGCGTGATGGATGGTCGCAGTGCGCTGACAAACTTCTGGAGGTCCCCTCACCATTGGCGCCGTGACGTCTCACGTGACCAGCAGCTGAGGTAAAGATGTGTTATAGGGAAGCACGAGCAAACACTCAGGAGGTAAGCATTTCCCCGTTTCGCATGAAATACTGTTGCAAGCTTGCAGGACAGGAGGCTCTCACTAACTCTCAGGTTGACCCTTCGCTATTATTTGCGCATGGACAATTCCAAAATGAACTCTTTTTTGGAGTACACAATTTGTAACCGTGGGACGAACGCCTACTCGCCCAAGGCTGGATATAACCACTTAGACCAGGCGTTCTCGGGCCCATTCCACAGCGGACACACGAGTGACAGTTATAACGCTGATGGACGACTTTACGTAGGGGGTAGCAACCAGCCAGCAGTACAACATCAGCACCAGAGCGCGGTCTACGCGCATCACCAGCACCAAACGCATCAAAGTGGCATTAGCCTCAATTACGGTGGCACGGGGAATACGAGTTACGGGAACCAGGCCTGTGCCAATCCGGACTATGCTCAACACCAGTATTTCGTCACCCCTGAGCAGGATGGAATGTATTATCACTCATCAGGTTTTTCGACCTCAAATGTGGGCCCTCATTATGGCTCTATGGCTGGCGCATACTGCGGGGCACAGGCAGCCGTTCCAGCCGCACGTTATCAACATCATAGCTGCGAAGGTCAGGACCAGCAGAGGGGCTACTCACAAGGCACCTACGTCGACTTAACGACTTCGAATGAGAGGGACACGGACCAGTCCTCACCTGGGAAGACATTCGATTGGATGAAAGTCAAAAGGAACCCCCCTAAAACAGGTGGATTAAAGTGGCCTTGTAAAGAAAAGAAAATATCGTTGTAGATATTGTGCAGAAATGAGGAAGCCTTTTGCGTCATTGTAATGCATTGTAATTATTGTTGTGCCCAAATTACTCTGACCAACTCTTATAGGCGTTATCCAAAACCTTATAAAAATGGTAGATATAAACAGGATTCGTGAAAATACTAGCCTGTGCGCTTTTATCTTAGTTTCATCCCGTCTCCTCCTGCGTTAATGCATCGGACAGACATGCTTACTTGCGCCCTGGGAAATACCCCAACTGGCAAACTGTTATCTTTAGCTTTTAAGGTTCTTTTTTTTGAACCTCCGTTGTGTTTTAAGCTTCTCTTTCTTGTCCCTCCCTTGATTGTCTCGATTTAGGCAACCTACCCTTACGCATAGGGGGCAACACTTTTTACTTACTGTACAAACTGGTCATCAGGCATCTTTGGGGAGTATTGAATAGCATGTACCGTGCAAAGACACATACCTCCCATGAGTTCTAATAAAAATAATACTACGGTAAGAACATGGGAATTATGGTAAGATAAACAAAGAGTGCGACACCATCAACCTGTCCAATTCACTTTCATGCCACCGGAATTTAAAACATACCGTATGTAATAAAGCTATCACAACGAACACATTAATATGCTGTTGCTGTGTGTTTAGGAAGTAATAAATGATACGTAATTTGACTGCTCAACAGTGTTGAATTGTTTGAACGGCCATTTAACAATTTTATCACTTTTTTCCAACAGCTAAAGTGGCAGAGTTCGGACTGGGCCCGCAAAACACCATTCGGACCAATTTCACAACCAAACAACTCACAGAGCTCGAGAAAGAGTTTCACTTCAGCAAGTATCTCACGCGAGCGCGGAGAGTGGAAATCGCTGCCACGCTCGAGCTGAACGAGACCCAGGTGAAAATATGGTTCCAGAACCGCCGAATGAAACAGAAGAAGCGAGAGAAGGAGGGACTCGCTCCTGCATCGTCTGGCATGTCTAAAGACCTCGAAGATCAATCCGATCACTCAACTTCTACATCTCCAGGAGCTTCTCCAAGCCCGGAGTCCTAATCGGGGCATTTAACAAAAGATTTTAAATATATCTAAAATATATAAGTCTATTAATTTAAGCATTCCACAATGTGACCGAAAGAATTCTCTCGTATTGTATGCTTTTGTTATAGGACCATTCTGATCTGGAATCTAATGAACTCGAAAATAACATCAGGGAAATAAATGAAACGAAAGAGAGTTTTAGCACAAGAATGGACACGTTTACACCACCAGCACATGCAACACTACACATTGTTTTTATGTGCGTGTTAAACAGGGTATTTCTATGATGTCGACAAAATGTAATGCACTTTCACTATATGTTTACAAATCTCTAAACGAACCTAGATGACTTTACAGGGAGCCTTTTATGTTGTCAAAATGTCGATTAGTGTTTTGTCTTGTGTTTTTTGAAAAGGTGTTAATTGAGTATACATTTCATATAATTGAGGTTTGCGGATTGTAGCTATAAGGGTTTTTAGACTCCTTGCACTATGCGGATACAGGGTAGGCCTTTATGAAGACCAACACAGTTAAACATGCGCGCGGTTACAGATTCAACTATTTTTTACATTGCAACAAGAAAGAAATAATTAAGACTGTGTTGCTAAACTAATTTAACTATAGTTACCACTTTTTATTTTATATATGTAGACTCGGACAACTCTTCCCCAAATACCACAGGCGCCTTTGGGATGTTTCCATGTCCTTTGTAGAAAAAAGAAAATGCAGATTGTGGAAATGTACTTTCTTATTAAAACCGTTCTTTTTTTAGCCTGGTATTTTGTATGCGCAGACCAGCTGAGTTTTATTAGTTGCTGTCTGTATGATTCTGTGGGCTAAATGTGTCAATCATAAATTTGTCACCTCTGATCTACCTCAAATAAACGATATTTTACTGAAATGGTGTTTGTTCGTTTAAAAATTACGTTTTGATATCTCTAGAATTAATTAAATATTAATGCGGTTTTCTATAATGTGCACAATTTGGTTTGGTCTTTCACATTATCGAATAAAATGTTTGTTTTCTATATATGTATAATAATCACAAGGGTTTTAATGGCCCTGTATTCACTTGGAGAGGGTGAGAAAGCGAACACCAGTCAATAGTGTTTATTAGGATACGGAGCACAGACCGGAATGTTGTTGAGCAATCAGGGTGGCTCACGATGACCTTTTTACCTCAGTGCGCTTCTGGGATATCTAAACATACAAACAAACTATCTCGAACTTTGGCGTGAGGGTGGCACAAACAACACTAACCCTGAGCAAATTAAAGGCAATATATGCTTTCAAGAAATAAAACAAACGAAATCCTTTCCCTTAGTTATGTGGGCGGTGCATTTGGTTTAAGTGTTACTATGAATGGACTTCTCATTGACTTGTTAAACACTTCTAACATTTTCAAACCATAAATCTTCAGAGAAGTGTTCAAGAACAAATAACGCTTTCTAAACGTATGAAAAATGGACTTAAACACTTTACATAATGCATTTGTAATGAACCGGGTTTCCTGATAACATTAAAATAAGGCAACGGCTATTTGAACTAAGTGTAAATAGCAATTGATACTATTTACACTAAGTGAAAATAGCGACAGATGCTATTTACACTAAGTTTAAATAAATTCTGTTTACACTAAGTGAAAATAGCAGCATTTCTTAGCGATATGCTATTTACACTAACCAAAAATAGCTGTAGGGCATATTTTCTTTGGATTAAGTAGAAATAGTAGTTAGATGCTTTTTACTTATAAATAGTGGCAGATAACGTTACTATTTGCACCTCAGTACTGTTGTGAATTAAACATTATGCAATAATAACAGACAGCAAATCATTATATTTATAAAAATTATTAAAATGATGGCAATTTATTGAGAGATTAAAGCCCTATACCTACCCCTAAACTTACCCTAAACCTAAAGTTTATGAATAAAAATTAATTTTAAGTCTTAAATCAATTTTATTGAAAACAAATGCCTTTATGATCTGTAAAGTAATAAAAAAGGTTAAAGAAGGTTTTCAGCGGGATTAGAAACCCGGTCTCCCATGCCACGCTATACAGATTTAACACTTTATGCCACTAGAACCACTGTTTGAAGTGGCGTCAATCTTACACTTTCTCTATTCCAATCACATATTGGTGGGCGGGGCTAGTGTACATAGTCTCTGCCAGCAAAGCTGGCTATTTGTACTCAGTGTAAATAGACACTACGTTGAAATAAAATAAAAATTCACAATAAAATAAAATGTTCACAAGATCATCATAACTCTTATAATGGAGTAATGCCTAACAAGCAGGCAATAGCCTTGTCCAAATCAAACAATCATATATCAAATATAACCAAAATGCTGAAAGCTTTAAAACGAGATTATATTGAATACAATACATTTAATAAAAAGCTGGCTTCTTAAAGAAAGGGTTTCAGAAATATTGTAAGAGGCCGTGATGTGGATCAAAAGCCTGCCACTTATTCTCCTTTGGGTGGCAATTTGTGCACTGCGCACGTGCAGCTGCCATTATGCAATACGTGAGACTACCATGCCGACTACAGACTATGGTTAGTGGAGCAAATTCACTATTTACCATTGGAGGAACGATAAGAGGAGATGGGAAGGGAGATTGAAATGCTTATTTAGCAGCATTTTTTCATGATTTATTTATTTGATTATTTCTATTAAAGTTTAAAAAGCAAATATTCAACATTTACCAACACTAGGAAAAATCGGTCGACTTCCTCGTGCCATGAAAGATATGTTTGAAGAAAGTGTTAGCATTAAGTCCACTTCACACAATGCTCTGCTGCTGTGGCATTCACAACGCACCAGCTCCCTGGGTGGTTTTCTGATACACATCCCTCTCACCAAGCCAGGGTTTTTTTTCGGTAACAAAGGCAACACATATGGTAACCAGCATTTCCTTTTATAAACTGTAAAAGGTTTTCAGGCAGTATCCAGTGAGTAATTTCTGCAACAGAACTGCTAAAATAGCTAATTTAATATTGTATTTATTTATACTTCACCATAACCTGAAAATCAAAATTCGATAGCCCATGGCGTACTTATTTATTCCACACGAGACTGTTCGTGTATTTAAAGTTTTTATTTTAATAAATAAAAAAGGTGTAGGAAAAAAATGGCACAACAATATTATAAAAAAAGGCTTCATAGAAATCTTCTTGACCATCTGCTGGTGCACATTTTAGTCATGCTGTCCGCAGCGCTTGTCCGGCACCCCCCTGATCGGGCCTTTGATCCAACTGCTATTCCCCGTGGTCAACCTCCCTGGTCAGCATTGAAAGTAATGCTTACAGTAGGAGGGGTTTAAATACAGGTCACCGTTAACTTTATTTGAACTCTGAAAGCTTTAAATAAATCCAACCTCTTGAAAGTCAAATAAAATAACTTCATTTCGAAAAAATATAATATAATTAGTTCACACGCTAGCTTCGTTTAGGTTTTTTCTATTGATTCGTTTCAATTAGACATCAAATGTGGAAACTCTTCGTTTTCTTTAGTGCCACCCCCAAAACACATGGTGAGCAAAGCAGGTGAGCAGAGAGAGGGCAAACTCCGGTGAAAGAACTGTGGAATGAACTCTGATCTGGAGGGTGCTGACAAGTGGTGACGAGAACTAGTGGAGGGGGTCGACAAGGTTTGGGGGTCGTTTTTCGAACATTTGAGGAAACGAGTTTGCCTAACTCTTCCCCCCTTGTGCACTCTCTAGCGGCCTCACCTCTTCTCTAAAGTTTACGTCGGCTTGACAGTTCCATTTCATCCCCGAACCTCTGACAGACTGCCTTAATATTTGCTCAGGCGAACAGGTTTGCCCTGGGCCCTGCCTTAAACATCCCTGCCTGCTTCTCCTCTGGCCTCGGTTCATGTAGAGTTCAGGCCAAATGAATACTTGAAATGCATAGGTCAGCCTGTCAGGAGATGCGGATGGGCTTCCATCTCACCGGGGTCACACGCAGGTCTTTCCCTTAAGCTTGCACCGCAAGCACCGTTCTGAGGCTTCACTTCGTCCCTCTAGAATTTTTAAGCGACTTACCCTTAACGTCCCCTTCACTTCGCTAGCTTCTTCTATTTACAATGCTATCCATCGTACTGTAAATACGTGTCTTAAAAAATAAAAGGCACCATCTAGGGTTGTCTTTTTGTTTTTGTCTCTTCCAGGTCTTTCAGGTCAAAGTTCATCGTAACAAAAATTAAATATCGCTCGTAAATAAAAAGCAATACTGCAAATATTGTTTCAGAAAAAGGTGATTTTTTAAATGCGGGCAAGAAACTCAATTCTCAAAAAAAAACATTATCTGTTCCACTCATAAACACATATTGGTATTCTTATCGTATTCGAGGTCATAATCACATATGTCGTTAAAGATTACATATTTTTTTAACAATGAAAATTGAAAATACTAAAATACCTTTAATTGAATGTATAATGTTTGTATTTTGACCTGCCTTTCAAAGAATTAAATAAATAATTTACATGGATCATTTACAACTTTAAAATTACTCTTGTTAAAAATTTCATCAAAAATCTTAAAAGCCAACCGTATTTATAATATTGCCATTGTCAATATTTAACTTTGGCTACATTGTTTTAAGACTGATAAACATTAACTAATTATTTGAATTATTTACAACAATAACTTAAATAAAAATAACAACAAAATAATGATACTAAAGAAATCATAATAACACCAACATTAAGCCTATATTGTTTAATTGTTAATAAGTTACTTTTAATAATTATTAATATTATGCTGACAATAAAACTGCCCCAAAGATAAATGATACATGGCCAACTTGGAAAAAATACAATTTTCTTAACAATCCATCAAAAGTGGAAAGGAGCGCAACCCACTCAGCAGGCTTCAGGGTTCATACAAAAAACGCCAGTGAACTTACCATGACCCTGCGCTGACCAGATCACCGCGGAACGCTAAAGTTAACAGTATAAAGTACTTGCATAGATTTATTAGACGTGCATTATAGGTCTACGAAAAGAATCAGTAAAAATGAAAAATTATTAAACAGGAAAAATGTTAAATATGCATGCGTTTAAAAATCAGTTTACAAATAAACAGACACATATAAAATGTTAACCCATCACCCCACCACACCAGCCTACCTTTAAGTATTAACGTAATTTTTATTTGATAAATTATTAGTATTACTTTGTAAAGGTGTGGCTTTCTAACGCATTCTGGAGTGATGCTTATTAATTATCTAAACAAATTTTTTTTTTTAATTTAAAATAAACAAAATTAAAATATTTGTCCATTCAAAAACTGGTGAGAACAGGACGGAGAAAACTATTCTGCTTCTTACACTTAGTCATTTAGCAGACGCCTTTCTTCTCACATTCTTGGGTGAATTCAGAGCAAGAGGTTATCTGAGAGAAAAATTCCTCCCTCATGCTTGAGAAAGGCCAGAAAAAATGCCACCAGACAAACGAAGAAGTATCTTTTAATTTTTTTCACGTTATACAATGCTGTACACACCACTAGCTTAACAACAATGGCACTACTATTAATAATTAACCTCTATAAAGTTAATGCTACTAATATTATATATATTACTGTGTTCTGTATGTTTGTTTTCTATTAAATTTCTCTCTAAAAAACTATGTCACAAATGCTTTGTTGGGCCCATTTAACTATTCAAGACTTAAAGAATTTATGTTGGTTAACAAAAGTCTTTTAGGCCGTTTTAAGAATTTGCATTAGAATAACAGAGATGCTATTTTGCACGATTCTGGACCCCTCTGCCACTCTCTCTCTCTCTCTCTCGGTATCTGACTCCAGGTGGACTGAAAGAGTAGCCCTACCTGTCTCTTTTAACATAGACACACACACAAGAGTGTTGAATGAGATTCGCACAATAGGCTTGTTGACCTCACACAAACACAGCATGTTGTCACAAGGTATTTATATCTCAAATGGAGATTAGAAACTACACGAACATCTCCCTCACACACTTTAACATACAAATATACACACCCTCTTTCTGAATAACAAGCAGAGCTAGGGCATAGACAGGGAAATTGTCCTAAAGAATACGTTTCAAAGAGATTTTAAGTGCTGCCGTTTTATAGTTTTAACTTACTTTCACAAACCTTGACAAAGTTAACTTTATCTGAATGCAAACATGGACAAAGAACTGAAGTGCTGATGACATTTTACAGATGATTTAAGTTATTTTTCAAAACGTCACACGCTCTCAAAAAATGTATGTTTAATTATTTTGTATGTTCAGAAAAATGCTTTGTTGCTCACTTATGAAAGCATACGTGTTTGGGTTGTATGCGGGTGAAAGATTGCACTATGATACACGCATGATGTCTGGAAAGGTAAAGTCGGGGAATTCCGCTGAAAACGTTACCCCGTTCCAAACATCTTTCCCTTTCATGCTGGGATCTATGAAGGGGGAAACTACAATGTCTTCCTGCAGTTGTGTGTTAAGTTGGTATCCAGAATGACCCCTTATCTTCTACTCTCATCTATTTCACCTTTCCAAGAACAACACAAACATCAAACAGTCATTCTTTCCCTCAACCTCTCTAGTTGTCACCAGAGAAAGGGTTTGTATGGAATTTGTCCTGCTCAGCAATGTATGCCTGTTTAGCAACCTTATGAAGATTAAAGAAAGCATAATAACGATCTCACTGAATAGGAAACAAAATCTTCGACGAAGCGAAAAGCCTCCCCCAGCCCCCACCCCAAAAAACATCTCAATAGCTCTCGACATATAGTTGGGCAAATTAAAACGAGGTCTTGCTAATGGAACAGTGCCATTCAAAGTTATTGATCGTGTCCATCATTTCAGGGCTTGACAGATATGTTGAGTTTAGCGACCGGAAGGCGTGTAAATGTTTGTGTGCACGCTATGATGGCGAGTGGGCCGTGATTTCACTCCTTTCATTTGAGATATGTGTGAGAAACAAGAGCAGGGAGATTCAGGAGGTGAAATGACTGCAGAGAATTTCTGTGTGTGTGTGTGTGTGTTCACAGATCAGAGGTCCAGATGAGATGGTGAGGACAGTGTGGACAGCTGGAACATTTAAGCCAAACCAGAGACTGATGATGAAGGATTGTGTGTGTGTGTGGAGGGGGGTACTTCTTATTTTACAGACACCCTGACATTTGGCATGTAGGAGTGTATTAGTGAAACTGTGGTGTAGACAGAACAGAAAACCAACTTCAGCCAAAAAACTTGTATTTTATATACATATATACAGTATATGTAGACTGAATCCATAGATCCCCTTCATTTCCTCTCCTCTGCTCTGCTCTCAAATGTATAGACATCATTACCTGTCCATCACTAAAAGTTCATAGCCAGGGCACACCGACACCCTGTGACCTTGCAACAACGACACATACACCCACACGTTTGTTCTTTACCCTTTAATATGATGTGGTGGTCTATAGAAAGACTAGCGCTGAAACACGGCTCACAACACTCCAGATGCACAACGTTTTTAGCATGACCATTTCAAACCCAGCTTGCTGTTGAAAAGTAATACGAGATTTGGGGTTACATTAACACTTCACCATTAGACCAAAGGTCACTATAGTTTTTGGTCTCCTCACTCCCTCCCCCCCACACTGAAACAGGGCTATATATGGGTATACTCAAATTTCGTGCATTTTTCCTGACTGAATAGCTGATATGAATATCTGATATGGTATGCACATTCCATTTACACTTGCCCACATAAAAGTTCAGATATAAATCTGATCTACTATTTGAGAGCTATAGAAATACAACAGGACTGACCTCTGTGATGTTGCTAAAACCGGGAGACAAGTTTTAGTCAAATGCTCTTGATGTTTATGTATGTCCCTTGAACAGCCAGATGTATTTACACTCTGCAAGTCAAACTACCTCAAACAACACAACAAACGTGAATATATCTGTAAAACATGAACACACATTAATTATATTTAACAATAACGCACCATGTGCCCCGTCACCAACATTTGCATCCGACCGTTAGGCTAAAGAATTACAAGCAATGCCAAAGCATTACTGTGTTTAAAAATGCTTTTCTTGATGTTAATGTCTTTTATTATTTTGCTCTTGGTGTTATTTAAAATTTTTTAATAATAATGAGTGTTTGATGTTTCAAGGTGTATTACTCCATCTGTTGCCTCTGCTTCAGTCTTTTTTATTTCAAGAATTTTGCCTCGACAGTCTCTACTTTCTGTGATTCTCTTTGTACATCGGGATATGCCCTGCTGGAGATGTAAAGAACTGCACCTCTCCAGCCACCCCCCCTCCCCAGGCTAATTCTTTCTCTCCACGAGCTAATCAAGTGAAATCCAATTTCGTTTGTGAAAATCAGGCTTTTAAAAATCTACAGAAAGAAAGTAAGAGACACCGAAAAAACCTTGCTCTTAACATTCCCCATCACATAAAACAGAGCCTCTATTTATATACCCTTGTTCATCTGTATGTAATGTTTCTAACCACTGGCCTGCTGCGTCTGAGGTTCACTGCAGCAGAGGGAAACCAGGTTAATGTCACTCTGGGACGGGCTCATATGGTCTTAGGGAGGTTCCAGCTGAATGCTCAGATTTACTTTCGTCTCCCAGAGCGCACTGCCTGGATCTTAATGACAGCTAAACTCTGTCTGAACTCTCACTCATACATACACACACGCCATCTCCCCTCCTTCATTGCACTTTGACATCCAGTTATAATGTGCAGACATTATATTTTTATGCTTTACAAAGCACTCCGTCGGCATGTCTGAAAAATTTAAGACTAACTATACAGCAACACGGAAAATCAACACATTGTTTAACGGGTAATACATAAACTTCATCTATTTTCTTATTAACATTTTAAGATGATAATAATGCACACAATATTGGAAAGCACTTTCCGGATAATCTGATTGGCTGGCTTAATGCTACTTCCTGATGTAAGGGCTTTTTATCACTCTGCCTAGTACTAGAAATCATTTTCTAATATTACCAGATTGACACAAAGAGCAATTTTCACGGAAATATTAATCACTGGATTTGCCAAAATTGGCCAGGCAAGTTGCATTAATCCTAGAGAGTTTTGCTTGAAGAGATTTTCATAAACAAAACCATTTATTATCCTTTATGCTTTTATCGATATATATATTTTTAATTAATATCCATATCCTGATTTTCGATTATGTGCTGTTTAGGGACTGTGGCCAATTTTGGTTACCATCAGACTGTCTCTTCTGGTCTAAATGAATGGTTCTTGGCCAGAATAAGCTACATGGCTTAGCCAAAAATCTGGCTATACAAGACTACTTTCACATTTTGTGTTATGGCTGTTAGCTGTGGCTGTATTTTTTCTTATATTTGGCCATCTACCAGCTCTCTTAATGAACCCTGACGCAGAGCGCTGTCCTGAGGCCTTCACCATCCCCTGCCTCAGCAGTGTCCAGCCCACACAGTTCACTCAGGTGAGCCCCATGGTGCAGCTCCGCCTCGGGGACACACATACCACCATTAATCAATGGTGAGCACAGTATAGCCACAGACTACACTGGATCATAGCCCACACACACGTACACACACTTAACATAGACGTAATGCTTCATACACACACATTACTCATACATGTCATGGAAACGTGACTACATTTACATTTACATTTAGTCATTTAGTAGACGCTTTTATCCAAAGCGACTTACAAATAAGGTAAACAATGGAAGCAATTGGAACAACATAAGGACAACAAAAAGCATAAGTGCAGTAAAACTGGTCTCATATAGCCTACCACAGTATACAAAGCTTTGTTTTTAAGGATAGAAAGAGTAGAGAAGAGATATAAGTCAGAACTAATCGGTCAGGTGCTGACGAAAGAGATGTGTTTTCAATCTTGTAGCAGTGGGCAGATCATTCCACAAATGTGGAACAGATCCAGAGAAGGTACGTGAGAGTGATTTTTTCCCTTTTTGGGATGGCACTACAAGACGTTGTTCATTTGCAGAGCCTAGGGATCTGGCGGAGACATAAGTCTGTATTAGCGAGTGAAGATATGGGTGTACCGATCCAGTGGTGGTCTTGTAAGCCAAGAACAGAGCTTTGAATTTGATGCGAGCGAATTTAGGGAGCCAATGTAACTTAATGAAGAGAGGAGTGACGTGGTGCACTCTTCGGTTCATTGAAGACCACTCTTGCCGCTCCATTCCAGATCATCTGTAGAGGTTTGGTTGTGCAAGCTGGAAGTCCAGCCAGTAGCGCATTGCAATAGTCCAGTCTGGAAAGGACAAGAGCCCGGTCTAGGACTTGCGTAGCATGCACGGAGAGGAAAGGTCCAATTTTCCTAATGTTGTAGAGGATGAATCTACAGGACTGGGTGGTGCTGGTAACATGATCTGTGAAGTTTCGCTGATCATCGATTACCACACAGAGGTTTCTGGCCGTTCTGGAAGGTGTGATGGTTGATGAGCCTAGTTGAATAGAGAGGTTGTGATCAATCTTCGGGTCGGCCGGGATTACAAGCAATTCTGTTTTTGCGAGGTTCAGCTGCAGGTGATGGTCCTTCATCCAGAGCGAAATGTCACTCAGGCATGCTGCAATGTGTGCAGGTGGAGTTGTGTATCATCCGCATAGCAGTGATAGGAAAGCCATGTTTCCGAATGACAGAACCTAGGAATGTCATGTATACGGAAAAGAGCAACGGTCCAAGCACTGAGCCCTGAGGCACCCCTGAATTGAGATGTTGGGACTCAGAGACCTCACCTCTCCAGGATACAGATGATCTACCTCAGAGGTAAGACTTGAACCACTGTAGCACCATTCCAGAGACACCCATAGCCTTGAGAGTCAACAGGAGAATGTGGTGGTTAACGGTGTCAAAGGCAGCAGATAGATCCAGTAGGATGACTACATGCATGACTATGTGATTAAGATGTATTTTATAATGTATATTAATATGACTAAAGTAAAAAATAATTAGTGTCTGGCCCACCTCACTACCAACTAAGCTGGTCTAGATAGTGACCATTCAAAAAACACCAGCGCTTGTCAACCTAAGGGTGATTCCCAACAAAACATCATCCAAAAGATTTTCAAGTCTAAACATTGGCACAGTCCCCATACTTGAAGAATCCAGAATCTCTCACCTATGTGTATACCCAGTCACAGTCAACATTTTAAAGTTAAATACAATCTTAAAGGGACTGTTCACCCCAAAATGAAAATTCGGTCATCACTCACCCTCAATTTGTTCCAAATCTGTATCAATGTCATTGTGAACACAGAGAAAGATATTTGGAAGAATGCTTGTAACAAAGAGTTCTTGGTCACCATTAACTACCATAGTAGAAAAAAATTGCCTCATAAATTTCTTGTTCTTGTGCTCTGTCGAACACAAAAGAAGAAATTTTGAAGAATGTAGGAAGGAAACAGTTCTGGGGCACTTTTGACTACCATTGTCATTTTTCCTACTATGGTAGTCAATGGTGGCCAAGAACTGTTTGGTAAGAAGCATTTTTCCAAACATCCTTCTCTGTGTTACAGAAATGTATACAGATCTGGAACAACTCGAGGGTGAGTAAATGATGACAGATTTTTTTGGGGGGTGACAGAATATTAACAAAAACTATTTTAAATTTATAGTTATTTTGCAAAAATGTATGTTGTCCACCAATGAGGTGAATATGCAGTACTGTGTCTGCAAAAAAATACCACATTCAGTCTCTGGCATGAGGTCATAAACAACATACTGCTACTTGTGAGAGAGAGAGAGATACTGATTGATGCCTGCGGAACAGTTGCTGGATTAATCCAAATCACTTCAGCAGCGGGCTGATCAAAAACGTTTGCTTAACACATACACACCACTTTGAACATTCACAGACAAATACACAAATAAATCACACGATCCACACAATTACTTACACGTTCATGAGTGGACAACACCTGGACTGTGTTTGAAGCACACAATTCTGTGTTTCCAGCTGGAGACTAATGGATCTATTACAGTGTGTTACATTTTGCACAAATTAACCAGACTAGCCACAGAAGCCCTTGATTAAAGGCCTGTCATAAATGTAAGTTATGAATATATGTACATGGCATTGTACACAAATATCCTTGATTGTATCTGAAATTGTGTGTGAGTACATGTCTGCACAGTGGCTGGTTTCCAGATGTTTCTTGGTGAGAAACTGTCCCGACTGCCAACAGGGATGAACTGGTCACATCCAGCTGGACTCGAGAGATATTCAAAAAGAGAGAGTGACGAAAAGAGTGAAAGAGAGAGAGGTGGAAGGAAAATAAGAGCAAGACAACAAAGACTGGGATTCATTATGTTAATCTGACCTTTCCAACTCATCAACAGCTATTAAATGTTTGCTTTGAGATTAGCTGCTAAAAACGGTGAATGTGTTTTACAAGATGACCTTTTGTGAGAATATATCAGACTATAAAAGGAGAAATGAAAGAGAATCTCTATTCCTTTAAGAGCATGTTGTGGATTATGGATTGTCAGGCTGGATCGCATTAGCAGACTTTTAAATCATGAACAGATTATAAAAACATTTATAAACAACAGAAATAGCTGCAAAACTGATTCTGATTAAAAACCGCACTGCCCACAACACAAGCACTTCAACATTCAGGGCTACACTGAGAGAACATCCAAACAGTCTCTCTGGTCCCTCTTTGTTACTTTCATCCTTGACAGATTGAAAATCCGAAAGAGGCACAAAACAACAAACCGGCGGCTCGATTTTAAGAAGACTGATTGAGCATACGGGTGAATAGGACGTGCTCCTTTCTGGATGGGGGGTTTAGACACTACTGCTGTACAGGACAGGTTGTGTCCAGGGGGTTCGTTTGGGGTGGGGGTGAAGTGGACAGGTCTCGGGCCTTTGTGACTGTGTGTTTCCATGGTGGACAAGCCCCAGGCCGGCAGAACTGCCCTCTGCCCCCCTCCCAAGCCTCTCTCCTCCCTGTCACCCTTGAGTTATTGATGGGACAGGTTGGCAATGGAGCCCCCCCTCCTCTCACACGGGGCCATGAATACCACACAGCTGGACAGGGAGTGTTCGGGATATAGTAAGTATGAATGGTGTATGTTGTATTTATGTGCGTGATTGGAGATTATGTTTGTCAGCAGATTTACAGTCAAGTCTGTGGGATGAATGAATCAATGTACTGCTGCGTTCAAGACGCATCAGATTTAGGATAACTCCTACATCAACCTGGAAATAATTTCTGCAACGGGGCCACAGAAAGCTTTAAGAGACTACTCTTACTATTTCATAAAGGTACATGTTTAAGTAAAATGTAATATATACAGCCATGGAACAAATTTAAGACCATTTCAAATTTTCATTTAATCATCATTTCTAGGTGTATTGCGGTCATTCCAGTGCAGTATTTGTTGAATTTCAACAAAATCAAACCTCAGGAGTCACAAAGTCATCCAACAGCAACGTGAAAAACTGACAGCATGACAATACACATAAAAACATTGTTGCATTGCTTAAAAGTGAATATAAACTTGTTTTCTTTGCAGTATTTGAGGTCTGAATAAATTACAGAGCATCTTTTTTGTTATTCTGACCTGTTTCTCCAGTTTTCCTTTTTTGCAAATAAATGCAAATAGAAACAATATGAAATTTGGCAGAAATATTATTAGTAGTTCACAGAATTAAACAAAAAATTCATCATTCAGAAATTTTTTTAAATGGTCTTTGAAATGGTCTCTTAATTTGTTCGTCGGCAGTAAATGATTTTTAATAAAACAATATTGTAAAACAATAAATTATAATAATGTATAATAATGTACAAAATATACTGTACATAGAAAAACAAGATATAAACAGGATATTCTGTTTGACACGTCATTGCTTTCCTGTTTCATCAAGACAAAACAACTCTGGGTGTACAATGGAGAACGTCTTTCACCCAGAATTGTTTCACCCAGACGGGTGTTAAAAAATAGCTCTGTGCTCTTCCGGAACAGTATATCGCTCTCTCAGCACAACAGTAACCCAGACACTCCAGACTTCTTTCTGCTGGCAGGTAGATCCTTCCATCTCATCATTCCTTGCTGCCGTTGGCGAGCCCGCTCGTCGGATCGGAACCTCTCGGCCCACAGCGGGTGTCCTGATGCGATCTGACAGAGCTGTCAGCGACCAGGTGGCGTCTCTTCCCCTTTTCCAAGATCTGTAGATGTCGCTGTCGCAGATACAGGCTTCCACACAACTCATCCCCCTCCCCAGATCTGCAGTGTGGAAGCATTGTGGAGTGTCTTAATTTCCCTGTACGCTCCTGTTCGTTGTTCACAGTGTGACAGTGAAAAATGGTTCGTCAGCTCGGCTCTCTTTGCCGGGCGACACAAGGCCAAACGACGCAACATCTGGCGTCGGCGTGTCGTCTCCAGGGTTTTTTGGCACGTGCTCCTGGCTGCTGGATCTGCTCTGCCTCGCATTTCATTTTCCCCTCTCTCTCTTTTTCTCTCTGCACCTTGCGTCGCTCGGCCCCCAGAGGTGCTGGGGAGCAACCGCGGGGCCAGGTGGGCTCCTTTAGCAATGACACTCTCAGTGACTTTACCTTGACAACCATGACATTCACATTTACATTTATTCATTTGGCAGACGCTTTTATCCAAAGCGACTTGCAAGTAGGAGAGAATATAAACATTTTGTCAACACGCTAAACACCGTTAGCTTACAAGGCCATGTTACTAGGAGGATTAAAGCTGTAGTAAGCAAGGGAGAGAATGACAACAAGATTTTTTTTTAGATACAATACAGACAGTTATTGGTTAGCCAAATAAATGCGGAACAGGTATGTTTTGAGCTGTTTTTTGAAAGTTGTGAAGGATGCTCCAGTTCGGGTGGAGGCTGGCAGCACAACATGATGTCATGGATCTATAAAGTTCTCATTCAAAGTGTTGGTTCTGGAGCGACGTTATTTCTACCAGCACACACAGACTTTAATTCGCACTATTGAATACACACAAATAAACGCACGCAAATACAAAGCTCTGAAGAAGAAAAATGGAGATGTTTGACAAGAACAGAGTAAATGCCCACATCTCCCGTAAAGAGCCCACACACCCTGCGGTTTCAAGAGCGCCCTCAATAATTCATTAACTGATACCTAATCACAGAACATTTCACTGGCGCCGAACATCACCTCTTTGCTCGCCAGCAGAGAAAGTCTGGGCGCATGCTTCATTCCACCGGACTGCATTCGCGGGTGATTCATCAGCATGTGCCTTAGCATTCGATCATCTGTTGCTGCTGGTACAGGGAACACTTTTGAGAAACCTGATATCAAATGTGAGTGGCACCCTTATCAGTATCTTCTAGAATAATACAAAAGCCTTTTACTATGATATTTACTCTTCCTGACACAACAAATCTTCATTTAGAAAGTGATAATCAATGATGCGTTTATACACTTTGAAACCAATATGAGCTGCATCAACAAACTGCACTTCTGGTTTCATCTAACACGTGAGAATAACATTAAAGTGACGGCTGACATGTCTAAAGACCAGTGGACTCATGCATAAAACTTTGTACAGTTACCAGGGTGTATCATCACACCAAAAAAAAAAAATCACACTAATTTACAAAAAAAACCACATTTCATGCATGGTGTAAATCTACTTAGTAGTCAGTTCACCCAAAAATAAAAACCTGTACTCATTTATTCAACTTCATGTCAATCAAAACCTGTATATGACTCTATCTTCTGTGTAACACTAAAGAAGATATTTGGAGAAATGTCTCTGCGGTTTTATGTCCATACAATGGAAGTCAATGGGGGTCAGTGTTGTTACCAACGTTCTTCAAAATATCTTTTGTGTTCTGCAGAAGAGAGAAAGTCATACAGGTGTGGAATGACATTAAGGTGAGTAGATAATGAAATAATTTTCATTTTTGGGTGAACTGTCCCTTTAAATATTTATAGGAAATTAGTATAATGCCACAACCATTAACAAGTGTTGTGGTTTTACAGTGTGAAACTATATAGAATTTGGATTATTTCCTTGACATAATTAGAACAAGAACTAATGTAACAACTGAGGAATGAAGCCAAAGGAAACTTCATGGACTATGAGGCTGACGCTCTAAATAAAAAAGTAGAAGTCTGAAATGTTAGTATTTATTTAGTCTGACTCTGCAGGTGTGACTAACAAAAGAAAGAATGCTGGACTGCAGTAGCAAAGATGAAAGATTGTAAAAGGTTGTTGCCTGGCAATGCAATACGTGTCATCAAAAGTGAAAGAAAATAAAGTGTATTGGCTTATTAATAAACAGAATCTTCAGTACCAGGTGTGCGCTTACCATTTTCATCACATTCGGTAGCGTAACGCAGCTGCGTTGGGTTGGGTCATTGATAAACTCAGTGTTGGATCAGGTGGTAGAACACACCCATATTATTTGGAGTTGTACTGTAACGCAAGATGACAAAACGCTCAAACCTCGATGAACAACGGCGGCACAACAACACAAAAACAAATTCCACACAATATAAGCTCCTATAAAATATAACATATGGTCAAGCTAAACTAAGATGAGATCCACACCATTAACAATTACTTCTTAAACATAGCAGTGCTTTGTTTATTAATAGTTTACATTATGCCATAACATGCAAATCGAATTTATTTTCAATACAGACAGTTTGTTATAGATGTGCTCGCTCCCTCCGAGAAGCCTTACGGGCCCCGGTCGTACTTCATCGGGGATATAAATGTCACATCATGTACTGTGATCTTGAATGATCCAAATATTGTTAGCAAATCCCTCTTGATTCGAGCATTGAATAGAGTGGTGGAGTGATTCATGTCTGTTTTGAGTGCAGAGGGCTATAATCGTAAAGTGAGGAGATTATTTTAAGAGCCAGGAGGTAGAGATGTGTCTTAGCTTGCTCACTGACTGAGAAATCTGGCTGTAGCACCACAGTATTTATGATCTCGGGCCAAAGGGTCGTGTTACAGAATTGCTTTACGAAGTCTCTTCTTGTAAGGCAGTTAGGAGCAGAATGATCAAAGCATTTTCTAGTCACAACTACTTTGCATTGCTCTGTTTTTAATTTTATCAATCTATTTTTTTTGGTCCCCATGTCATCCTATTCCTAATGTGTGTGCTTTACAGAGACCCCGTCTCTCCCCATTATTCCTGGATACGGGAAGCTTCGGGAAAATTACTCAATTTACAGACCCATTAATTCAAGCTGAATGCTACTGTAAATGAACGCGAGACAATAGCGATGTTTTATTGAGCACAATCCAGATGAGCCGAAGAGATTAAACGCAACGTTGATTTCAAAATCGCCTCACAAATCCTTATTTTACGAGCCCTCCTATATGGCGCAGTGGGATTCTGGAGCGACTAGGTACTCCGGCATGTCGTATTTCTCTGCACGTCTTATAAAGCTGCTCCTGTTGTGGAAAGAAGATCAAGCAAGAAAATAGATAAATCTTATTTGTGGACTCTTTTCAGTAGTCTGCTTTTCTAAGCTGGGAGTTGACGGTTTTATAAGGGTTTTGACTGGCATGAGACAGAGTTTTCTTGGCCTGTGAATGTTTCGCTTTTTACAAGGTCGCACTGTGTGGAGGTGATTGTTCCTCAGAGACCGGGACGCTTAAAGAGTGGGAACGCTCCAGCGTCTTACAGGAGGAATGCAGAGCCGTAAAACGCACATTTACACAAAAACCAAGGATCCAAAAGCCTTCTTATCCACAGTTTTAAAGTGTTTAGGCACAACACACATACATCTTCACTGTAAATCATTCCTTGAGGAGGATTTGGAGGACTGGCCAGAAGAACTGGACAATGTTTAGCCTACTGCTTTCAATGATATAAACCACAGTGTCTTAGAGCACTCAGTGAGTCAAGGGTGTGTGAATTCTTAGGCCTCAGTCTACCAAACTCATTTAACATGTATAATAATGAGATCTTTGGAGGGTGATAAAAAGTCAGTTGAGCCCGAAATACGGCTCCTCCGGGTTGGATTGTGCTTACATTCTGAAAGCATACCGGCGCAATTCACACGCTCATTTATCACCATCAATAGTAAATTTGGAAGTAAGGAAAGAGGGGACAGTCATTAAGGATATCGGGAAAAACAGTGTAAGCCATAACAAATCCTCCCTCATGTAACATGGTGATCATCTAGGTCTAGCACTCACACTGAAGCCAAAGCTAGTTCGTTGTATCTGCAATTCACCTTAGGCAATGCTAACAGATCGACAACAAATGACAATATAACAAATTTGTAGCATTTAACGGATAACATGATGCAGAAATCATACACAAAAGTGGAATAAAAACGAACTAAATAACACCAACTTGTAGGAGTATAGATGAGCTGCTCTCTTAAAGGAATCATTTACCCAAAATTAAAAGATGTATTAATTGAAATGTAAACAACCCGAGCTGAGCTCAAATATAGCAACCTTTATAGGTTCTCATGTCTTCGCACGTCAACTAGTCATGAGCCAGGTGGGAACCAGCAAGATTGCTGTGTGCTGCCACATTTCAATTTAGCGCTCATCCCTGCTGAAAACAATAGAAACCCAACAGAAACCATTAAGAAATGTTAATGGTTTCCATTAAAATACCATTATGAACCAATAGCTTTTCCCAATAAAACAGAATTTCAATTTTTTTGTAGTGTTTTGGGCATTATTCCAACATCCCACCAACAGATTCCATCATAGCCTACCAGTAGGCACCATTATAGTTACCATTAAATCCAATACAATTCCCATTAAACCCATTACATTTTCTATTGTATGTTGGGAAGGGGCTTAGTTTTTTTTCAGCACAGATATCTGTTTGTATACATTTTAAAGGATAGTACATCCAAAAATGGTCCCCACTGATTTGACCTTAGTCATTTTTATTCCTACTATGGAAAGTCAATGAGGACCATTTTATGGATAAACTATTCCTTTAAGTCTGATTAATTCAAAATGCAAGAAGAAAATGTGAATCGTTTTTCGTCTCAAATGTACTTGTTTTACTTTAACTTTAACGTAGTAAACATTTATTAACTCACTGGAGTTGGTAAGATTACATTAATGATAATTGTATGTGGGCAGTTGACAAATAAACCATACATGTGTCCTATGGTGTGACAGGAAAGACTTAGAAAAAAATCTAGTCTTATGCTATTTTATATAAATAATATAAAATGAAATATTATCAACAGTTTGTTTTATACATTTATGCTGTTACACCATAGGACACATAGTAAGGTGTATTTGTCAACTACCCATGTGCTTTATGGAGCCCCACAAAAGAAGATAACATGACAGCATTTTATTATAAAATTATTTGTGCTCAACTGCATGAAATCCATATGCATCTGGAATGACATGAGGGTGAGTAAATAGAGAATTGTCATTTTCAGGTGAACTATTTCTTTAATCAGTGCAGTCCAATTAATGAAATGGTTTTAAACTTTACAAATCTGCCACCTCAAAGTGAATCACCCTGTGCACCGCTGTTATCACCGCAGCCAAAGGTGTGCATACCACATTACCTGTCAGTGCTCTTGCCAAGCAAAACCACTTACAGGAGAATCAACAAGACGCATTCATCAGCCCACATTCATCAGCTCTGTAGTCTTGCTCGGGGTGAAGAGTTAACAAGAGTGGGTTGGATTAAAGCCAAATGACAAGTGTTTTGTGGTCATGCGCTTTGTGCGTCGACGCTTTTGACACACCAGGTTAGTGATCATAAGCTCTCTGCTCTCCCCACGACAAGCACACTTTTTAGCCAAAATCTCCAGCACAAAAAGACATGCAAATTGATTTTCATACGCAATAAGCTGCCTTGGTTTGAGGTTTAATATACTGACTGGAGGTGATAAATCACAGCTAAGCTACAGCTAGCACGCTAACGGTGCAGCACTATGATAACAAACACAGTTCTGTGTTATGGGTCATAAAGGCATTGACATTAATTTCCCAGAAGGTGAAGAACGGACTCACTGGCCTTCACAGCAAGCAGCAGAGCGATGGAACATTGGCCGTGCTGTTGGCTCCACAACACAGAAACAAAAAAACCTTTGATCGAAACGCACAAGCATAAGTGATCAGTCTTATTAAATGACGCAGAGTGGATTTAGCGGAACCGTCCGCATAAACAGCCAGGTCGGCATGCATTCACACGCCCGTTGTGATTTATGCAATGTACTGAATGCATTATTGAATGGTCACACATGTACAAATACACAAACTCACAGGTAAACATGATCCCTTCCAAAGGTAAACAAATCCCCACATCATACTCTAGGCTAAATCTACAGGGTTTTACCATCCCTGTTGAAAAAACCAGCATATGCTGGTTTGGTATGTTTAGATGCTGGTTTGCTGGTTTGTGCTGGTTTAAGCTGGTCATGTGCTGGTCACATGCTGGTCCTTAGCTGGTCAAACCAGCATCAAAACATATCTAACCCAGCATATGCTGTTTTTTTCAACAGGGATCAAAAGGCACCTTGGTTTTAAAAAAAAATTCCCACAAAGCACGGTTGTGCGCTTGTGTAAGCGAAAGGGAGACATAGAGAGCAAGAGACAAAAATAGAGAGAGCGAGCGAGCAAGAGAGAGAGACAACGGAACTCAATCAGAACTGGGTCATGAAGGTTCAGGGTTGCAATACAGCGTCTGTGCAGTACTGAAAAATGTGAGGTGACAGTTCATTTTCGCTGGTGACAGTCTTTGTCGCTCTCACTCGCCTGCTCGCCCTGCCAACAGGAACCGAGCCGGCAACCGTTGCCCTGACAGCAGAGAGGAGGTGGACCTTATCTCATGACAGGGCTCCGTGGGGACCAATTGGAGGAGCTGTAGTGGTCCGCGATGCTCAAGAGAGCGAGGGCGGAAAAATTACAGCAGAAAGGCTTCGAGTATCTTTGAGAAGAGCAGACGCAGCCCTTGTGCTGCCGTAACGATGAGTCTGGGCCAATATCAGAAATTACATTCTTTCATTAAGGGCTGATATTTGCTCATTAGAATTTACAATCTTATAAAAACACAATGTGCAGAACAAATCAAAGTAAACTCCCAGTGTATACAATTGTGGTTAAGATAATTATACAAATAATATTAACCCCACAATAGATGTAAATATAGAAAATAAACATCTGGCTGTCCACAGTCTTTCCTCATCACCAGACTGATCTAAAATCTGTTTCATGTTTTACAGTTGTTTCTTCACACTTTTTTTAAAACTTTTGTAACGTTTTTCATTGGACTGCTTGTCTTAAAGGTCCAGTGTGTAATTTTTTTCGAGACAGAAATGCAATATAATATACATAACTATGTCTTCAGATGTGTATAAAGACCTTACATAATGAAGCATTGTGTTTTTATCATCTAAGAATGAGCTATTTCTATCTATATACGCCACGGGTCTCTTGAATGGAATTCACCATGTTGTTTCTACAGTAGCCCTAAACGGACAAACTGCTTTAAACAGCGCATTTCGTAAATATGTTATCTCCTTCGGCAAAGAAGCGAAAACGTGACAAAATCTTACTTCTGCATCAGCCACCGTAGCACTTCGAAATTCACCGCTAGATGTCACAAAATTTCCTAAACTGGACCTTTAACTTTCTATAATGAAATTCTGTATTACAGTACACAGCTTACTGTTCTTAACTGCTAAACAGTATCTGGTTTCACTAAATTGATTCTGGTCTGATGGTTTTCACTGAAGTAAAGGCAAAAACAGCAGACTCTGGATCAGAAAGCAGTGGGGGAGACTAGATTTGATCAGATCTGAGCAAAATTTTCACTTGTCATTTAAGTGACACATGCTTTATGAGTAGTACGGATGACTGCTTCCTCTCTCTCTCCCTCTGTATTGTGGCTCCCACAGTCAGCTCAGTGGAGTGACGCCTGAGAAAATGAGAGCCGATTGGTGTCGGCGTGGCAACGAATGGCCCTTAATTTGCATGCTAATTGTGCAATGGCCACTGGATGATTGTTTTGGGGCTCGATCAATGTTGAGAGGAACCTCAGTATGGCACCCAATTAAACTCCTTCAGAGACGACTAAGAGGACTGTGTGTATAATCACGTTTTGAAAAACACAGCCGTACCTGTCGAATTTATACCGTTTATGCTACATGAAAACCCAATAAATGAATGAATGACACTGATGTTCTGTATTAAAATGCAATTACTTGTAAAACAAAAATTTAACAAAACATTCAATTGTCTGAAATTTACATCCAAAACGTTGTCATGTAAATGTCAAACAGTGTGGAAAAAATCTAATGAAAATTTTAGTCTTCCAGCATCCTGTTTGAATAGGAAATGAATAAACACAAGAAAAAAACTTATTGGCACTTCTAGGGGCAACTTCACACCAATTAAAAGTTGTGTGTGCAGGTGAGCCTGAAAAGATTCTTTCCAGAAGTGGGTCCGCCTTGACAAATTATCTTGGTTAACCTTCGGTTCCAATTCTCAATCAGAGTCTCTCTGCAGACCAGCGCCCATATGTACGGAAGCATTTCTATCGAAGACACATGGCCCTGGTGTTAAGCCCATTTAACACCTGTTCACTAAGCAGCAAAGTGAAGGTCCATTTATTTCATATGGGACTCAATAGCTCGACCATCCATCCACGGAGTCAATGCTTTGTTAGCTGTGTCGAATGCTACGAGCTCCACAGAAAAACAGACCGTGATCACACGCGCCAAGGGAAAACCGAACTGCCGACAGACTTGCTACCCAACCCAGAACCTGTCTGGCATAACAATCCTCAACGCTCTGGAATCTAACCTGATTAGTAAGTGATCTCGTGCGCTAAGCCCTGTTTTGTTCTGTATCGATTCAAATGTGGATTGGAAGAGTCAATTAAGGCTTGTGATTCAGATTCACATGACTCATCCGTCTTTGCATGGCCGGCTCTGATTCGCCAATAAACCAATCAATTCAGAGATAAATCAATACTTAAGGGACCCAGGTTGGTGTACAGTCAGCCAGATCTCACGGGAATTCGTAACGTTTTACGAGGTAGCTATTGCGAATGAATTCGTACAAAATGAATTGTATAAAAGCATATAATGAAGCCCCAACCTTGACTGCCGAGAAAGTACTAAAATGTTCAATTGAGATTACAATACAAATTCAAACAAATTAGCCAACTCATAAAAAAAGTGTTCAATGAGATTACGTCGAAATGGGAATTGTTCTCTAGTACTGAGGATTCTAGGACCTTCCAGGCAAAAAGGACATGATTCTACACAAAGAACACAAATGTTTACAAGCTGCAAGGTCCAGAATATGGTGTAGAAGAGTAATCTGAAACCTTTTCTCTATCCCATGTGTCTCTCTGTGCTCTCTCACTCATACCCAACACAACACGCACACACATGCACACAACTGAAAGCCTGTCCAGGTCAAGACCTGCCGAATCCGTTCCCATTGAAACCAAAAAGGTCTGGTTCTAAATGTTTCTCATGTCTTTTTCTATCATCTATCTATCTATCTATCTATCTATCTATCTATCTATCTATCTATCTATCTATCTATCTATCTATCTATCTATCTATCTATCTATCTATCTATCTATCTATCTATCTATCTATCTATCTATCTATCTATCTATCTATCTATCTATCTATCTATCTATCCATCCTTCCACACTATGCATGAATTAATTGACATGCTCTTTAATCCCCTCTCTCCAATACCATCCATTGTTGTTTTTCTGAATATACATTTAATACGACTCAAACTGTAGGTTAAATGGTGGTTCTAGGTGGTTCCTATCCTACTGCGCGGCCATCTTGATTTCCCTTCTTCATTCTGATACCCAGCTTGTATCCCCACGTTGTTAAAGAAAGCGGCATATCTCTCACTGTTGAACTGAGAGAGAGAGAGAAAGAGAGAGAGAGAGAGAGAGAGAGAGAGAGAGAGAGCAGTCCACCATGACAGATGCTGTGGTGTCCAGGCAGATCACTAAACGCTCCTGTCAGTCTCACAGCTTCAGATGGCAGCTGATCTAGGAACAGTCATCGCTGTACTTCATCAGAGTCCATCCAGTACACAGTGCAGACTGTGACCTGATATATACAGTATCATACAGTATGACCCACATTCAGTTACTTCCCCACAGAGTAAATTCTCAAATACCTCTTAACACCGAACAGAAATACAGACGGATAGGCTACACACGCAAAGAGAAAACGACAGCACAAGAGAGAGAAACCTGACAGATATTTGAGGTGAAGAATGCAAGGGATGAAACAGAGCAGAGCGTAATGAGAGACAGAGCGCTTGGTGGAGGTAAAGACGGATGGAAACACGGCCAGGGAGAGACACCAAGAAGACAAAAGGAAAAAGAGAAGGAGAGGAGAGAGGCGAGATTGGCTCTGCTGTAATGGCTCGCGTCTCCTGGCAATCGAATTCTTGCCGCTCTGTCGCACAGGGAGCGTTAATTGACAGGCAACCACTTAAGTCTTAATTTTCTTTTAAGATTGTGGCGAAAAAAGAAGGAGAACGAGGAGAAAGAAGGCACTACGAAGAGGGAATTCTAATGAGAGAGGCATCACGTCGAAGCAGGGCCATTACGTGTGATCTCTATTCCAGTCTCCCAGCAGGCTCCGCCGCTTTAATGGCCTGACCGCTGGACGGAGAGAGCATGTCACAGCTAACTGCCTCACTTTGCAGGCATGAATTTAACACTAGGCTAGCTTCTGGTAGTTAGGTTTAGCATGCGCCTAATCGAAGTCTCGGGAGAGCGAGAGATGCTTTACTGCATGGTTTGAGTGGAGGAATGGTTGTATGACCTGAAATCAAGTGGAATGCAAATCCCATGGCCGGGAAGCCTAAACAATGGTCTTGAAATATGCCTAAAAATAAAGTCTACAATGAAAATGTAGGAAAATGTTTTCCGCTTTATTTAAAATGAATGATATTTACATGGGCTTGGGGTCGCAGAAATTAGAACCGCAAGTATACAAAAAGAACTGAGCAAGTAGTTACAAATCAGAGTTCAAAACGGTCTCCTTACATCACGCTGGTAAACTGATTATAATCATTTATGCGTTGAGTTTTCAGGTCAGTTAGACGTCATTTGACTTCAACTCATACCGATACTGAAGTAAAAGAACCTGCAACTTTGTTTCAGCCAGAGATGGCGCTAAAGAGGCTAAGGTTATGGACTGCAGTTTAAAATGTATTGCTATTAAAGCAACGTCAATGCACAAGAAACTAAGTGTGGACACAACAGAACTAGAATATAATAAACTCAAAGTCACGATGCGCTGCATATGATTTCTGTTAAGTATGAGATTAAACGAAGCGTAACAGAGCAGGCTTATTTAAAGGGATCGTTTACCACAAAATAACAATTCTGTCATCATTTACCCTCTTGTCATTTCAAACCTGTATGACTTACTTTCTTCCGCAGAACACAAAAAATATATATATTTTGAAGAAAGTTGGTAACCAATCAGCGCTGGCACCCATTCACTTTTATTGTATGGACACAAAACCAATGCATTCTTCAAAATATCTTCTTTTGTGATCTGCAGAAAAAAGAAACTCGTACAGATTTGAAATGACTAGAGCATTTGTAAATGATGACAGCATTTTCATTTTTGTGTGAACTATCACTAAGACGATACCAAGTGCTCAGTAATGAAGTTCAAGTTTGAGATAAAGAGGGTCTTTTGAATTATTGCTCAGTCCCCTTTAAATCAGATCTTTCACTCTCTCTCTTTGTGGCTCCTCAGCTCTGTAATCTATGCTGTATTGAGCGAAATCTCAGGCAGTGCAGCTCGCCCCCTAGTGCCAGGCAGATGAATGACCGAGTGGGCTCCAGGACTCACTGTGATTCACTGTTATGACCAAGCACAAGAGTGAGGGTAATGCGCTTTACATCTGTGCAGATAACAAACTCCTATGATTTCTCTCGCTGTTCAAATCTACATTCTATGGAGGTGAATACAGTCAGACACTGTTTTTGACTATTAACACAAACCAGGCAAAATGACTACAAATGAGACATACCTTCAAAATATGCGCAGAATATATGCGTCTATGTGCGTGTGTGTTAATGGCTTTAAGGCTCTCGTATCTTATCACAATGGCCTCTGAAGAACCAAACGGTTGAAGTGTAAGTTCTGTTATCTCACCACCGGCTCTCTGGCCCCCTCGTCACATAGATATCATATCTTACCCTGTATCGCTCTCTGTTTCTCTCCCTCACACTCACAAACACACGTACACACTCTCTGCTCTGGCCGTGCACACACGCACACATTCTGTCTCACACTTGCCCTCTCCGGCTCTCTCTCACACAGTCTCCTGGCTATTCTGACAGCTTTGAGGCTCCCTGCCTCCAAGGTGCAAAGCCGAGCTCTTGGCGATGGCAGTACAGGGCGTAAGGTTATCAGCGTCACCTTTGACTTGACCCCATTGGGGCCACCTATACGGTCGCCATGGCCACCGCCCCCCACCTTTATCAGACAAGACAAAACCCCCCAGTAGACAAAGCAAAAGGCAACAGCAAATGCCGTTCTGAATTTTGGGGACCATAAAAACGCTACAGTCAGGTCCTGGATCAGTAGCTTGCTGCAATGTAGGTCGATAAATAATGGAAGAGAAGGTGCTTGTTTTGAATCACCCCGTGCTAACAATAGGTAAAGCTGTCGTGCAGCAGTTTAACGACTCCGTTGAAGGGCCAACACACCTGTCTGGCGTACAGGTGTGCGCTGAATGAGGCCGCTGGTCACACTGAACTATTTTGGCTTTTTGTTACCCAAAAACAGTATATTCAAATATTTTCAGTGTTTTGAAAAGAGCTGGGGGTTGGAGAGATGCACACTTTTGGAGTTTGTTGAAACTGCTGCTTAGTAATGGGGGTCATATTGATGGTACAATATAATTTAACGGGCACACTTCCTTAAATTGGTTTCTCTTCTAGATTTAGTTATCAAGAATGCAGATTTTGTACCGTGTGTGTGTGTCTGTGCTGATATCGCCATGGCTCACACGGTTATCTCAAAACAGACTAGATTACGGAGTTCTAATCGCAGACTGAGATTATTGTATTGACATACAAACTATATTCTGCTATAAAAGAGTGATCTAATCCTTGTTTAAGCAGTTGTTATCATGAGCAAAGCAATTTATGCTCCAGATTGAAAGGAAACTGATACTGGGGTTTACAGATGTGTGGAAGGTGAGAGTAGTTTACACAGAGATTTACTGTATAAGAGCGGTGTCAGCGTTTGAACTGAATGATGAAGCACACACTCACACTTCACTCACAACATTGATTTAATTATATGGCTCTAAACAGACCTGTTAAGTCATAAAATAGTCAGTTTGGAAAGAAAAAAACTAAACTAAAACTCCTGTCCTTCAGGCTAAATCTAATGGTTTCTCAAAATGGCCACCCCTTGATCACGCCTCTGCCCGCAACGATCACGTGACCCACTTACAAAAAAAAGAGTTCTCCTTCGTCAACTCTTCTGTTTCATCTGTTCTCTCCATTCACAATAATGAAGCAAGCGATGAGAGAAATCTCATTTAGCAGACGTCACCCTGAGGCAAGACTGAGAGGGCATTAGCTACTGGGAAACCGTTCCCAACCAGGTGGTGTGAAAATCTGACGCTTGGAAAAGGGAAAAATATCTTGACGGCCCAAAGTCAAATAGGCACTTCGCGGCCGCTCGGGGCTTCCTTAAAATGTTCTTCTTTTATTCTCTCTCTCACTCTATGATGTCAGTCATCACTTGTCAAATTATAATAACACTGGAGTGTTAGAGTATTAGAGTATCACTTGTCTTTGTGCTGAGTGTCAGCTGTTTGAACATCCACCTCATAAACCAAGTACAACTGATGTGCAGAGAGAGAGAGAGAGAGAGAGAGAGAGAGAGAAAAGTGCAAACAGTAATACCAAGGAAACAAATAGTGCAAAGCCAAAAAGTTGCTGATGCGTTGTGAAATGTAATTTTGTATCAATTAAATAAAAATGCACATTACAATTGCTTTTCTAATAATTAAAGCACAAACTATGCTAACCTAATGTGCTAAGTGTTTTTTTTCTGCAAATCCCTGAACATCAGCATTAGACAAGCGATGTGTGAGCGTGCAAGTGTTGAGGCCAACAAGTCAACATGTGTCTCTCATCTCCAGCTCATGAATTTCAGCATTGGCATTGGTTAATGTAGCCCGTGGCATGAGGCTGATTACATTACGATTGTTTTCACAGCGTCTGTGATTGTTCCTTGGGCCAAAGCCATTACAAAGTTTAAAAAGACACTGATCAGATGGGAAAAGAAGAACAGAAGATTTTCATTCAAGACTACAAAAAAAAAATCCATAAGTATTACTGGAACTCATGAAATCACTTGGGTAAAGCAAAGTCATCTTTAGCACATTTTTTAGCATAGCTTTTATACACTATACAGTACTACATGTGTATGACTTTATTAATTGACAATAATTAATGCATTAGCTAATGTTAACTAAAAGTAAGAAATGATTTACAAAACATTTTAGTAAATGTTGAAATTTAACATGAAGGGCGTTCAAGAATAACAAATTGTTAATTTACATTAACTGATTATGTTGACTAACGCTAACAAATGAAACCTTATCGCAACGGCTAATACTTTACAATAAAGTTGTAATTGTTCATATTAATAAATGCATTTTATTACATGAACCAAATCTTTTTTCAGCATTTATTAATCTCTTAATGTTAGTTAATCATGTTGATTTTTTCTAATGTCAACAGTTACAATTTTGGATTCTAGTCACACTTTAGAGTAGGGAGCAACTCTCACCATTAACTAGGACTTTTGCCTCAATTAACTCCTAATTACTCCTTATAAGGTAGTTTCAAGGTGTAGGTACTGGATTAAGGGATGTAGAATAAGGTAATGCAGAAAAAGGCATTAATATGTGCTTTATACATACTAATATCACTGTAAAAGAAACTGTAATTTTTCTGTTATTTTTTTACAGATTTTCCACGTAAATGTAAAAAAAACAGAATTTTAATGTTTTTTTTATACGATCAAAATGATAAAATTACAAAAGAAGACCGCAAATTTACAAGAAAACGGGGGTGGGGGGTTGGGGAATGTAATTTTACAGGGAAAATACGTTATTTTACAGTTTATGTCTGGCGCCCCAGCTGCAAGAAAATATCTGTTTTTTTAACAAGATTTCTTTTCAAACGTGAGTTTGTGTACCTTAATATAAAGTTTAACCCTAAAATTCTATCAGTAAATGTTGAAATTAACATGAACTAAGATTAATACATGCTGTAGAATTATTGTTCATTGTTAGTATAAATATAAATGAATAATATATAATAATATATTATTACCTGCATGTTTTCTAATTTTTGCTGTCACACCAAAGGACACATGGACAGTATATTTGCCAGCTACCCTAATGCATTAACTAATGTGTTACTTGTACATTGCAAATTAATTTCTCAATTTCATGCATAAATGCATAAAATAACCAACAACATAGAAGAGAGAGGCTGACAGAATTCGGGAAGACATTTTGAAACATTAGTGGTAGCAAAGCATACAAATCTTTCCTCTGCGCTGAGTGTTTACTTAACATTTGATTTTATCTTTAACACAAGGACCACAGTTCACAGGGCCTTTTATTTTATTCTCTACTTGCCAAATTCATGAGAAATGCTCTGCTTCAGCCTACACTTTTTACTTTAACAGAAAACAGAGGAAAGAAAGGAGAGGCATCTTTGAGGATAAACTTCTCCTCCGATTGCACCACAATGTAAGGCTGAGGTACGTGGCCCCCTTTGTCCAGAATGACTAAGTGAGTGTGGAGCTGATAGGAAGGTCACAGAGAGTTCGGCGCGAGAAGACAGAGAGGTGTGCGATATTGAGCATGCGTCGGGCTAGTCTCTTCAGCGCGGGTTTGTGTTGGTGGGACAGGTTTGAGTGATGATCTGAGGAGCTCTTTCACGTTTTGTTCTCTGCGCTCCGATCGGCTCTGCTGAAGCTCTCCGGCACAATGCCAGAAGCGTGTGAGCTAACATATGAAATAGGAGTCTATTGGCCCACTAGTTTCTTACTGTCAGTAAGAATGTTCAAGCTATGTTTTCTTGTTATTTGGGGTTCAGGATCAAATCCCAGAATCCACGAGTGGCTTTAAACTAATTTGATATGCACTTATGTGCCGAGTAAGATTGGGCTTAATAAAAACAAACAGCTTCCTGTAGAGTGTACAAAAGTATTACATTTTCATATAAAAACTGTATTACTAAATTAAAATTAAGAACTGTAATCCAAAGGTCCTCCATTATCCATCAAATTAGAGAGAGCGTGTTCATCAAACAGATCTTCGAATCATGAAGCAAAGCATCATAAGAGAATTAGGGCCCAGCGGCAGCTAAACAGTGCTGCTGACTTCAACATTATTTGCTCACTAAAGCCTAGTGGTGAGCGATTTAAAACCCAAGTTAATAGACATCCCCATTATGGGTAACAATATAAATTAGGCTACGATTCTCTCCAGTGCAAACGTTTATGCCTGCTCAGGATTCCAGGCCTCCATAACACATTTTACCATATTTAAATCCATTCTGTTTGGATTTAAATATTCCATGCGGTTTTGCCTTTAAAATAAATACCCAAAACTTCAGCAAATTCCATTTGGACCTGACCCAAACCTTACAAAAAAACCTACATAAATATATATACAGCCACGGAAAAAACTTAAGAGACCAGTTTTTCCTTTTTGCAGTATTTCTAGATGTATTGTGGCAATTCCAGTCCAGTTTCTGTTGAATTTCAAGACAAACAACCCCCAGGAGTGACCCAACAGCAATGTGAGATGGAGAGAATGCCAAGACACATCAAAGTGGTGAAAAAAATCAGGCCTATACCATCATATATCATTTTTTTAAATGATCCTAAACAATATGTAAAAACATTAGCATTGTATTGTTTAAACTTGAATATGAACTTGTTTTCTTTGTAGTATTCAAGTTTGGCAAACATTGCATCTTTTTTGTTATTTTGCCAAGTTTTCCATTTCAATTTTCTACAAATAAATAAACATATCATTTTGGAATTTGGAGAAATGTTACACTAGTTCGGAGAATTACCCCAAAGTAATCATTTTACTTAAACACATTCCTATCAATAGTAAATTCACCAAAAAAAAACTAAATTTGGAGTGGTATCTTATTGAATACTGTACCTCTGCATCATCTAAGTTAAAACAGCTTTCAATGTGACACAAAAGATTTCTATAACAGACAACTTGGTAACACTTAAAGCCTTTATGCAAAATGCATTATAAAGGGTTATTAAAGGGTATAATAGATCGTACTTGCTCATAATGTGCTTTATAATATATTATGTGTTGTTGTAAAGAATTATAAACAAATTAAGAATGCATAGTGTAACAATTAATTTATAAGTGTTATATTGCATTAACTGTGGTTACAATTATTCATGACGCATTACAATGCATTAAAAGGTGCATTACAATGCATTATCAAAGTATTCATGTATATTGCATCATGAAATGTTCAGTGTTACCGAAAACGTTTACATCAAAGTAAACTACAATGACGTAACTTAAAGTGTGTTTCCATGTGTGGAATTCTTTGTGGCTAAAAGCTCACTCAGGGTCAACCGTGACCATGTGGTGATGATACCATTGTCTTATTAAATTAGGCCTCTGCACTGTACTGGATCCACAGGTCCTCTGCCAGATGGCGTGGAATTGAGGGCAAGACGAGAGATTCATCCCAGACTAGCACTGCCGCATCTGAAGCCATCCAATCACACACCTGCAAAGGCAGACAACCTGTCAAATATGCAGCAGAAAGAATAAAGGATGGTAAATTAAAAAAGAATGTGGTGTGTGTGCATGTGTGTGTGTGTGTGTGTGAGAGAGAGAGAGAGAGAGAGAGAGAGAGAAGGAGAGAGTGACAGAGCAAGAAAAGGACACACCCACCCACCATCACACACATTCATCCTAAAATAAGGCCTGTGATATAAAGTTTATTAAATCAGTATTAATGTTCCACATTTATGGGCTGGGCAGGGACCTGGCAGTAAATCTAAGTCCATTTACTGAACCTCATACAGAGAGATGAAACGACTGCAATATAATATTCACCATAATAGCTCGGCTTATGTTTGCAGCTTTAGTAAGAAAAATATTATCAGACCATAGAGTCTAGCAGCGCAAGTTACTTTGAGGAATATTCTGCGAAGGAAAACCTTTCAAACAAGCAGAGAGACAAATTTCTTTCACTAGTTAATTTATACCCCGTCACGCTGTAATGGAGCCAGAGTCGTCTCAGTTTGACACACACTAATGTTCAACTTACAGTAACATCCACAATCAGTCATGGGATGATCAGATTCATCTAAGTACGAATATTGAAATATTCATATATATTTATACGCATAAAAGAAATTCCATCAGTCCCTGGTCAGTGACCAACTTCGACGGTTACAGAATATCCATTGCCCACTTATAGTTCATAAATTACCCCGATCATTTTGACTTGTGAATTATGATCTATTACATCTAATTCTGCTGTTTCTTCTTTGACTGGTCAGACCACCAGCCAAGCACAGAGACAAGAGAATGGGCTTCTAATGAAAGATTAGATTTCAGCCCCTCAGAAACGATCAAGCGACATCAAGTCTTTACCAAATGATGAATATCATCCTTTTTAGTTATACAAAAAAACTTCTACAGCAATGTAAAACTGTCCAGGATTAATTAAATTTTCTGCCAGGGAATAAGAGAGAAACGCTGTCAGACGACCTTTTCATTGCAGACCAGCCGCACCGTCAAGTTAATTCATCCGATACGTGAGAGATTATACATTCCACATGGCAATGGAAGATCTTAGATGATGATATAAAGTAACGCGGTCAACAAACTACATGATTCAAAAAGATCTCACAGGGAGCGATTCATTGTTGGGCAGAGAATCAGGTCAACTTTGTGGCGGCATTACAGAAAGAGGACCAAGATCGCGATGACTACAACTCGACAAAACTGACAGCGTGTTGACCACAGAATCGTGCACGTTGATTTTCTATGATGTGCTGAATAACTGTGAATGTCACCTATATGAATGCTATAAATATGTGTAAGAAAAGTCTATTTTAAAACGTATTATGATGTAGCACTGATAAGACTACCACTGGTTTAACCAGCAGTTTATTACCTCATCGACCAACAAAGGTGACATCACGCCTGTGATTTTAAACACGTCTTTTTATAAGACCCCAATGTCACACATAAGTGAACGTGCAAACATTGTTGCAGGAAGTACATTTATCTGTCCACACCTGCTATAGTAAAGAGAATAAGAGCTTTTACTTTCATGAAAGATTCCCCATGTCACAAGGCCTGTATGAATGGAACAGCCACCTGTTAATTGTGTAGCGTCTCTGTGTCTTTTCATTTTGTGGTCGAGTTTTAATAAGTGCTTATCGTTGTGTACACAAACACACCACTCAACACATACGCACAATAGACAAACATGCTCTAGGCAAACATGTTTATACACACCTACTCATTCTTTATTGTTATTTCTTCAAAGCAGCCACCCTTTTGCCAAGATTACAGCTTCGCACACCCCGGGCACTATCTCACCCAGCTTCCTGTGGTATGCACCTGGGGAAAGATCTCACATATGCCGGGAACTTACAAGCTGCTTTTTCTACTGTGTAAGTTTCTGCACCAAAATAAGCAATAGAAACAATCTATTAAAAGCAATTTGATTAGATTATATGTGTAACTGGAAATCAAACCCAAGCGATGCTAACGCAATGAGGAAAAACTCATATATGAACTACATATGTTTGGCGATTAAACATGATTTTCTCTCTCTCCTCTGGCGTCCATTTAAAACTCTCGCCAACCTCCAGTCTGCGTGAGCTGTTCTTGCGGCACTCCGTCATCTTCTCCCTGCGTTTACATTTCTTCATCTTCTGCAATCCATCTCTCTCTGTCTCTGCAATTCATCTCTCTCACTCCTTCTCCCACAAGCATTTACATCTACAGGATGCTTTTATCAATGACCAACAATGATCTTCACAATCTGTGTACATAATTGATACATTTGCTTTCATCAATCTCGGTATAAAGAACATGTCAGACTCTACTAGACACTCTGTGATTAACTTACAGTGGAACTGAATGGTCCACATTCAACACAACTGTTTTCATCTGTAGCTAAATCAAATTGACCCTGATGTTTAAAGGTGAGTAAAAATCTTGCCATGCTGGGTTTTTTTACACCTGCCACCTATCTACCTTTTTATGTAACTGACTTGAAGTTATGTCCAGTCTTGAAGAAAAAAATGAGATGACTAACTTGTAAGACTAGTCTAAGCCGTTTATGTAACCGGCCCCCTGTTGCATAAACTTAGCCGCAAAGTTAAGACAGCGACTTAACAATAAGTCTCACTGACTAGCAATTAGTTAGGACTAATCAGTCTTACTTTTCATATTTCAGTTAGCCCGATCTACCTTTTTATGTAACCGATTTAAAGAAATTATGAGCAGTCTTGGAGAAAAAAATTGATGAACTTCTAAGACTAGTCTAAGCAGTTTATGCAACTGGCCCCTGGTCTCCAATCCTCGACTCACCTGCTCACTTGTAAAACAAGAATTGAGCTTGCACTTTGAGGCATTTAAAACTCAAAAACCAAGTTTCCTATTTTGAAACAACTCTATAGGTTCTTGACTAAATTAAAGGGACACTCAAAAAAAAATAAATTCTGTCATCATTTACTCAACCCTCGAGTTGTTCCAAATCTGTATACATTTCTTTGTTCTGGTGAAAACAGAAAGATATTTGGAAGCGTGCTTGTAACCAAACAGTGCTTGGGCACCATTGAGTAGTAGGAAAAATTACAACGGTAGTCAAAAGTGACCCAGAACTGTTTGCTTTCCTACATCCTTGAAAATATCTTCTTTTGTGTTCAACAGAACAAAGTAATTTATACAGATTTGGAACAACTTGAGGGTGAGTAAATGAAGACAGTATTTTCATTTTTGGGTGAACTGTTCCTTCATGGGCTTCAATAACGGATGTGATTTAACTTTTAACAATGACATTTACCTTACGTTTAACCCTAAACAACAGGGACACCGCGTATGATTGAACGGAAAAGACTAGGAGTGCGTAAGCGTACGCGTTTTAAATCTTAGCTACTACATGTAACTACAACTCGGCATAAAAGATGGCCTGTGTGACGGAAGCCCACTTATTTTCCCTGAGGGACGCACTCCAGACCAGCCAACCCATAAAGCTAAGCTAAAAAGCTTGGTTTAAAACTACCATAAAGCTCACGAGGGAAAGAGGGGCTTCCTTCCTCTCTCCACCCCGTGGCCTGACCGGGGGAAAAATATGAACCTCGCGGCGGCGGTTTGACGGATGATGCCACGGTAAATCACGCTACTTCCTGCCGCGGCCCTCGCCACGGTGCAGGAGTTGTGAATTATTATGATGTATTGTTACAGAGTAGAGCTACGTGATATTACGTTGTATGCCAAATTACGCCTGAGAAATAGCTTTATCTCATTAATTAATCATGCTAATTTATATCTCGACTTTCTGTTTCTGAGGCTGGAGCTGCTGTACACACAGATGTGAGACTTTTCAAGGGAGAGAAGCGTTTTGTACAGCAATGCTTTTGAAGGAAAGATTGATGATGAGGTTTGGTATTTACACCCTCTCGGCTGGACAACCTGTTTCTGATATCGCCAGCGAAAAGCAATGGATGGACTTTAGTTCTAGTATGTGGGCAGTGCACTCTCTCTCTCCCTCACACACGCACATACACAGGCTTGTATGTGTGTGTGTGTGTGTGTGTGTGTGAATGATTTGGTCACTCTTTCCATCAAGAGTCATGACAGGTTCCTGTTTTCATGGGCGCTGTTAATCTGGTCTAGCAGTAAGTCAGTGGGTTGCTTATGGACCTCCCTTAAGAAACCTGGCACGCTGCACTGCCCCCCACTGGCCAACATGTCCAACAACAACTGCAAGAGACCCCATCCCCCCTTCATATAGTGAATGTGTCTGTACACTGAATCTGTGCTGTGCCATTTGCTTGTATCGGGATAAAGGGAAGACGGGTTAGTTGTCACACTGGTAAATTGTTACAGAAGCAATAATGTCCAATAACACAAATTTTTATATCAAATTTGTGTAACAATAAATAAATACTATTAAATTGCATTGGGTTCCATTGCAACAAACTACCCTCCTATGGTGTGACAACATGCCCCGCTGATTAAGTCAATGTAGTCAACTTCTTGTGGCCCAAACTTTAAGGTAATAACAAAGGCTTCAAGAAATTTAAAAAGTGACAACTAGCCCTAATCGGTAAGTATGGTACATCTAAAAGCACAGACTATCATATAAATGGTGCAAAATATATACCCACTACAGTTATGCTTATAAAATACAATCACTGCTTTGATTATACAAAAAACACCCATGCGTGCACATTTCCACCCAAAAAAGCACCTGCAGGGTTTCTAAAATAGGGAACATCAACTCCTTCGTCACGTATGTACAGACGCCATCCATCATTGTTGGGAAGTCATTACATTTGGCTTTTTAAAGCTAATCCTCGCCATTACACCCCATGACTGCTCATAAACTCAGACTGATGTTATCTATACGAGGCAAATTACATGCTTGCAATTTGTACGTTCTGAGATTTCTGCTTGCAGTATTCTTCATGGTAAAATGGTTTCAGACTGAAATCATTTTTACTGACTTTACTGACTTGGACTGGGGTTAATGCCGAACAGACATGCTTAATTTATGCTAAATGCTCTGAATTAAAAAATGGAACTCTTGGATGCCAGCTTATGTTAGCGAAGAGTACAAACCATTGTAGCCTTGCGCAAATCAGAAAAACATAATCTTTAATAAATAACGAATAAAAAAACATGATTCAGCTTCCCATGAGTGGTGTACTCCATGGGCCCACTTATTTACTGTTCAGTTTTAAAATTTATATGAACATTTTCCACGTTTCCACTGCAATATTTAAAACGATAGTGTTTATTTAAAACTGAAAACGTTGTTCTAGATTTAGTTGCGAAAAGGACCAGTTTAGACCAGTGACTGTTCCAGACTGGTTTATGCTAGTCAGTGCTGGTTTAGCCTAGCTTGTAGAATAGCATAGCGCTACTGTTTGCAAGTAACCTAAATAGTGAGATGTTTAACCAGGTTGTTTTTCCTGGTGAAGACAGTTAACCAACATTGTTTTAACTAGGTTTAACTAGAAAAGCTATGGTATAGAAAAATTCATGGGAACGTCTGGGAGCGACTTTCATGATGAAGACATGAGCTACTTGTCACTGTAAACATTTAAAAGCCACAGCTGTTCTCGGGGGATCTGTAAGGTAAATTGCATGCACCTTTCCACAAATGGGTCAAATTGCAAGAGTGTTTTGAGGAAATGCAATCGCTGGTGACACGCGTCAGATTTCCCAGCCTGCTGTAATTTACAGCGAGTCTTAGCTGAGATGCCATGGTAACTGGGTCACCTGACAAAGAAGCACAAGCATTTGTCTGTGTGTGTGCGTGTGTGTGTGTGTGTGTGCGTGCGTGCGTGCGAGAGAGAGAGAGAGAGAGAGAGAGAGAGAGAGAGAGAGAGAGACAGACAGAGAGAGAGAGACAGACAGAGAGAGAGAGAGAGAGAGAGAGAGAGAGAGATGTTCTCTTGTATTCATCTGTGACATCAGAAAGCTCATCGCAGTGGGCAAAGAAACACCTGTATAACTTTCTTTCTTCGGCAGAATACAAAAGAAGATATTTTGAAGAATGTTGGTAATCGAACAACGGCAGTACCTGGGTTTGACTTGCATTGGTTTTGTGTCCATATATAGAAGTTAATGGGTCCTGCCATTGTTCGGTTGCCAACTTTCTTCAAAATATCTTCTGTTGTGTTCCACTGAAAGAAAGTCATACAGGTTTAAAATTATAAGAGGGTGAGTAAATGATAACAGAATATTCATTTTTAGGTGAACTATCTAGGGATGCACAGATACCGATACCAGTATCCGATACCAAGCTCATTACTCGTACTTGTACTCATATAGATACACCGATACCAAAGACCGATGCCTCATGTGACATACCTGACAGAAGTTATTAGTTTCAGTGTGTTGTGCTTGGAAAATATCGGTATTGGTAAAAAAAAAATATCTGTACTCGTACTCGGCCTTTAAAAAGTGGTATCGGAGCATATCTAGAACTATCACTTTAAAACAACTCACCTACTAATGGCTGGCTTTCAAGAAAATAACTTCAAATCGAACATCACACAGCGCAATTAATATTCATAACCCAAGCTGCGTCTGGCACAGTTTGTGCGCTGAGCGTTTGACAACACAATAAACTTGCAGCATCGAAAAATCACAAGTCACTTGACAAACACGTGCATTATATATACATGGTTGTCACAATAATACTTCAGGCCTAATTACTGAACTTTTGACAAATCTTTCTGGAAAAGTTGATCTATCCACAAATCTGGATCTAAAAGAAGCCACCCAACATATTTTCAGATGTATTCTCCATTTAGCTGCATTGCTTTCTGTTTGGTTTCTAATATAACCCAAACGATTTTTCTGTAAACATTTCTTATGTAGTTCATATGAGAATAATGTATCCTGAGGGCTACACCGAAGGGGCGTGGCCAACCTGAGCTCAGTGACATCTCAGTTGCACTAATCAGGATTTAGTTTCAGCCAATCACAGCCCAGACACCGGGCTACGTTCAAACATCACCACAGATCCTCATAACGACTATAATGACTGAAATTTTAACTAATTTACACGTTCTGTCTCAACCCCTCGCAAAATCCCCCCAAAAAAGAAAAAGTAAAAACGGGCGTGAGCTTGTCACATGTCTCGCCAAGTGAAAAGCAGGCATGGATTCTCACCCTCCAGCTTGCCTCAGCGAGTCTCCGCGAGCGCTCCACGCAAACAGGTCTTTGGCAAGCTTTGTTCTCCCTCTTTCACACCTACAGGTTGATGTTGACTTTCCTGCAAACTCTATCCCTTTATTTATCCAGGGCGTTTCGTTCCACACTGCCTTCTTTTTTTGTCAATTCGATCTGTCTTTTCTTTCACTGTATGTCTTTCAACCACCAAATAATGACAGGGTACAAGTGCTTGTTGACCTCGCCGACAGAGTCGTGCCAAACCACAGAGTCTTAGAAAAACGACCGGCATAAACCCTGGATGATTATTGCACGCCGCTTTGGTCGGATTAAATACCCCGGTGCCACTCAAAAGCAGGTTACCGTCGCAACGGGCCCATTCACGTAACACTGGTAGCTTCAGCTGTATTATTCCTGAAAGAGAAATAAAACGACTATATAAACATTATTATGTTTATACTCATAGTTGAGTATAAACATAATAATTCCAGCATGAACTGACAAGAAATGACAGATCAGCGTTTCATTACAGACGTTTCTTTCTAAAGCCGCATTTACAACCTGTCAGTCAAGCTTTGCTGCAAAAACTGCTCATGAAAGTGTGAAAATGTGATCATTGGTATTAAACAGACACATGGTGAGAAAATATAAACTAACAAATTTGGGATATGCTGAGCTGGAACTGTGAATATAAACATGCTTCTAAAATCTCTTTATTTTCTCTCAGATTTCCACCTCACCAGGAGTCTAAGGTTAATTTGTAAGACACCGTGTGACCTAGGAGGGCTCATAACCGCCAACACACAACACTAGTCTGACAGCGTCTTCTGCCCCTAGTGGGCGTCTCGGCCCAAACAACACACCACCCACTCTAGATTGATCATAAATGACATGAAAAGCAACACTGCACACTCATCAAACAAACAAAGATACTTCCTTCAGCATCCTGATATAATGCCGTTCCTTTCTAAACGGACAGAATGTGGTCAAAGCAGATAACGTATTGCTGAAAGATGGTTTATCTAACATTAAAGACAGGATACATTTGTAATGGTTCATAGCCCTCTGAAGCAAACTGTAGAGGAATGCAGAGGGAACCATCTTAAATCTAGCTGACATGGAGCATTTATTCGGTTCCACAGACGCTTATGACAAAAAACACCTTGTGGTATCTGTTAACAGAGAACCCCAAGGACAGATCAGTTGGACCACCCAATATTGCCCTGAAGCTTGAAGCCTTCACACCGGGGTTTTTTCTTTCACGCGCTTTTATTCTTTCCCTTCATTTTGTCTCTTGTTTCCAAACCCGCAGCATCCCTCAGGATGGCTACATGAGCAGAACTCGCTGAAATGTGGAAAGGGTTTGATGTTTTCATTAGGGGTTTTTGGATAACTTTCAATGAGATCGCAGCCCGGGGGAGGACACGGGAGTCCCGCTTAGCATCAGCACCGGCCGCATCATTAATCATTAGCATCAGAGATTCATCCGTGCAAGCTTGAATCCCATTTTATTCGCTAAAGACGGGGTTACAGGGACTTGGTCACCAGAGGAAAGAAAATGCCACTGTGGAAAGAACAAATGCTAGACAAAACAACAGACAGAAAACGGGGCGTTTCAGTAAGACGTGGGAATGTCTGCATTCCTGTCTCAAGCTAAATATACACTTGCTTGATGTCTGAGATTTTCTCTCTCCCTCTCTCTCTACACATTCATTCTTGTGTTTTACAGCATAACGGAGGGGCTATACGTTTTAGAAAAACTGGATGATGCTCAACCCAAGCCACTCCCACTGACTACAGGTCTCAGATCAGTCCTGGCTTTGCTCCCACAATAACAAGGAAGAGAAAATCTGACCAAAGATCAGTCGCTGGCTGAAACTGTTCCCTTGGGTCCTGTTACTAGCTGGAAGGCTGTCCCACACTGCCCCCGCAGGTCACAGAGCACGCAGACTCTGCATCTCAAGTTAATATTTTACAGGGTCAGTGTTGAGGTTTTCTGACCTTCTGAAATGCAACTTTGTGCGAAGAGTTAGTCTTAGATAACAGATGAATTGTTCGGTTTTTAATCATTTTTTAACGGGTCCCCGTGCGGTGGGAAGGGCAAAAGATGAATAAAACTGAATTCAAAGGCCAGTTTTCTAAATACTCTCCAAGTCAAAACACTGACTTGCAACCTTTTATTTTCATTGGACTCATAACTGTCGGTAGGAGATTTTATAAGCAGCTGATCCTAAATCACACGGTTTGTTTTTGTGTCTGCACTGACTGCTGGGGGAATACCAGGCCTTTTTTGAGATGCTATGGGATTGAAAACAATAATAATAGGCGGTTAGCATTAATACACCCTGAAACTCAAGCTGATGAAGCCAATCTATGAAATGATCCGTTTAAGGTTTTTTAAAATACAATAATTCTTTAAAGAGAGCTTAATTTGTAACACAATGGAGCAAAAACGTATTTGGACACTTTTAGGCACCTAAAACCAAGTGGCATTTGGAATCAAATGATGCTTTTTTAGAACTAACATGACTTATAGTACAATTATGTTAGCAACTGGTCATTTCCGCTCAAATTCAGGTGTCTTAGTAAAGATGTAGCTTTTTACAATACCACTTGTTCCACTTAACCAAATAGTTTTAAACTACTTGCATGTAAACACCTATCGTTTCATACTGTAATTCAACAAAAATGACTGATATTTTTCAAATATTTCTTCAAAATAAATGTGGTTAGAGAATTATTTAATGCATAACATTCTTCAAATGTGTCCAATCTGTGGAAGAGTCAAATTCAAGACTGTATCGCACACCTCTGCGGCCCCCCATTTTGTTTGTATAAATCCCAAGGCCCTGGGGCCCTCTGCCCCAGAACTCCTCCTTCCCCTGAGATGAGGGATGACTTTGGGAACTCCCGGACAGTTGTTTATGCAGCGAGGACGTATCTCATTTCTCAACTAATCAAGAGCAAGATAACAGCTGAAAAATAGCTCGAAAAATCCTGATGATATCTTCTGAGCTGTTTGCTTTAAATGCTTGTTTGAAAAACGAACGAAAGGAGGGAGCTGGAGAGAGAGAGAGGAGGCCTCCGCCGGTCTTCTTCGCTAAAGCTATGAAATGCAAACACTTGAAAAGCTATCAATGACAGTTTTGCTCTGCAATCAATCCACAAACAATATGTCCCAGGAATTTCTTTTCAACAACATCATAAAAAGAGCTTCCGGTACAACTTTGTGATATTCTGAAAAATTCTGTGCTGGAAATGAAAAGATCAAGTAAAAAAAACGAGTTCCCAAAGGTTGGACGTAAAGAGCTTACGCTATTATCATGGCGATTCCCACATCGCTGTCATTTTGAAAAAGGTCAAATACTTTTGCAAACGATTCTTGTGTTAACTTTGAGGGATGGACGGCGAGCATCTTATCACAAAGTGGGATTAAAAGCTGTCAGTAAACGGTTTCACAGTGTCAATAACAGCCAGTCAAATATCACAGCACTCAAGAGAGCATGATTTTAATCAACAGAGAGAACGACAGCTGGAGTCGTTCCTTCTAAATGGCCAAAAAAAGTTTTACTAATCTTTAAAATGTTACTGATTTTGCAAATTGCTGAATATGAATCTCTTTGGATAAAAGCATCTGCCAAATGACTAAATGTCAATGCAATACTCAATGTATAGGCTACAGACATTAATGTTTCTAGCTACTGAACGGTGCAAAAAATGTCTATGTGTACGTTTATTTCACAAGGATTCAAAATGTACTATTCCGAGAATAAACTTGTTTTTAGTCATTTCATTCCTGAGAAAAAGTGACACACACACAGATCTCACCTCTGGCAAGCTGCATGCTCTTTAAGGTTTTAGCACCATTATGCCACCTTTAGAATTCCTGGTATCTCTCGAGTCTTTGGCACGCTGCCCTTCCAAAGATTAAAAGGGATTTTAAGCGAGAGTCTGTAATTAATGAGAAGCATTACTTCAACCCACAGCCCTATTGTTATTAAAAGAAACTTGCAGCTGCAAAAAGTTGCTCTGCGTCTTGAAAAGAGCCTCTTAGAGTGATAAAACATTGAATAATTCTGACATTATGGGATTTTACATGAGCACTGAAGATATTAAAATACAGCAATACTTTCTCAGTCTTTTTAGTCCAGGGTTAGCGATACAAGTGCTGTGAAAGTGTAATTTAGTCCAAAGCAATGATCTGTCTCACTTTATGATCCCAAACTGAAAATATTCATCCTTCATCTGCAAATCATTTCTTTACTCTTCATGGGAGAAAAGCCTCCGATTGAACAATCGATGGTAACAATGGTACATCATTGGTTGTAACTGTATAAACAGCATTTACTTTACTAATAAGTGAACAGTGAAGTATTAGAAAGAAGGAATAAGGTAAGATCATTCTGACCCCGTTTCTCTGACCCACACATGTTTTCTCACCTTGTGGTCAAGTGTTGCTTTCTGGTAACCCGCATTTGTTGTAACACCCCATCTCATAACACCCTAATAAAACATGTGCTTCTGTCTCCCCCTCAATCTCAAGCCCAATTATGTCTTTATGATATCAAACCCTGTACACTTGCAAAACATTACAATATAATTTTCACAACAGCCACATTATACACATTTAACAGCATGATTGTACCAATACAAAAATACTGGAATGTCACAAAACAGCTAATAAAAGTAACGGATAATCTGATGCTTCAGTAAAATCGGACCTGTAGATGATATTAAACGATCTTGTTCACACACCGTGTTATGTTCACATACAGGCTAAAATATTTGCTAAGCGACACTTGATATCAGGATCAAACTGTAAGTTAATAACAAATCTACAGCCAGCACTGAAACAGTTAATGCAAAAAAGAAACAGGGACGTTTCTCGTCTTGCTTGCTGCAGTGCGACCTACTGGTAATTTAGAGGAACTGCAAATCTTTCAAATCGCTCAGTTGCCTGTAGCTTATGTCTGATTGGCTTTAAAGTCCTTGAATGACCAATCAGGAATATTAATGTTGAAGAGCAACTAACTGGAAAACGTCCAACTGGCAAAGGATTGGAGCATTCATTAGTGACTTCAGACTAAGAAATCATCTTTATTTATTGAAGTGCAAAGAAACCATTACACACATATGCAAATGTGAGACAGACACGCATGATTTCTCAGACAAGGCACCTTATTAAAAATACTGTGTTTGTTAAGAATCACATTTTGCATAATTGTGGGTGTTAAAATGTACCAGATGTTTGTTTCCATTTTACACTCTTGTGGCAATGAGATAATATACAGTAGGCTACGTATGAACATGCATATTGGCAAATGTTAATTCAACAATAAACCTGATCACATATATTCCATGCGTGGGAGTATGATAAACTCCAATGTGATGCCATTCGAAGCTGGCATGTTAATACTTTTTATACTTATGTACTAAGTGTGTTAGAAGAGAGTATAGGGTCTAGGGTTGTTTGTGAGCGTGTGCTCATCGCATTCATTTTTAAATTGTTAATGGGATTACGATTGATCCCCTTGAACGGATCGTGACCTTGCTGCATTTGAAAACAAAAATTGGGCCTTTACGGCTCATTTATAAAACTAAACAAGTTGCGATGACTCACGCTTTGGGAATTGGGTGGAGCCATGTCAATCCCTTTCTGGCATATGATTGGCGGGTGAATCGCACCTCTCTTTCCCTCCTTTTGCTCCTTTATTTGTGCACCCTCTTCAACTCCCACCATCATTTTAAAAGCACAGGTCAAACTGTGTAACGAATGAGCAAACAGCAAACCTTTCTGGTCCTTAACGCCCACGGCATGGCAGAACACACTAACATGCATATGCAGACTGCACGCACATGGGAAAAAGAACATACGTATACACGCACGGCCACATCAATTCATAGAGATCCAGTCAAGCAGAGACCTATGCAGGTGCTCAGCCACAAATATGCACAAATATTCAAGACAGAGAGACGTGTGTCTGTTTACAGAGGCAAATGTTTGTGGGCTAGTTTGAGGAGAGCTTGTGCTTTGACTCCAGGCTGACCTTTACCAGATAAACATGCTTGACAATAGACTTAATCCCATGTGCTCAAACCCATGCACACAAGTCTAGAAACATTTAAATAAAGAGCACATACCTTCGTAGCCGCCATCTACATTTACTCATTAAGTGTTAAATTCCAATAAAACGATCTGGGATGATCTTTTATTCACTCGAAACCAGCTTGCACATAAATATGACTAGAATGCACAACAAACTTGAAGATCTGTTAGGAAGGAAATGACTCTTAAGAGAACTCATTTAAGGTTTGCGTGCCGTGTGTGTCACTGTTCTGCCAGTCATTTTATTTTCAGTAACAGTGGGCAGTCCTTCTAGTTTTTCCATAATTTAATCTCCACTCGACATGTCCAAAACCATTTATATAAATCAGATTTACAGTTTGGAAGCAGAATTCTTGCACTCCAACGACTTGATATTTGTTTTAAAAACACGATGGTTTCCCAGTGGATGGCACTCTGAATGAATCCATTTAGAGCTCAACCAATGGCTGATTTTACTGGCTGGCAGCTGCATATTCTGGACCGGAAGTTTCGTTGACCCAACAGATTGGTTTTAATTGCATGGCTAATGCTGTTTACAGCGTGGTTGAGTGGGGCAAAAGCCCTTGAGAGTCTAGCGAGTGCTGAGAGCAGAACCTCGCAGGGATAACGACGTGCTAACGCGCTTATGCGTTGGGAAAAGCTTCCGCAGAAACATTGGCGGGGAATAGAGAGCAGGTCATCTTTTAGAACGCAAACCTCAAAGGAAAACTCATGAGGCTGCTATTCAATTTAACCAAACTCTGGCATTAACTAGACTTCAGCTCTGGATTGATTTGAGGTTAGTAAAAAAAGGTTCCAGCTAACTGTAAATTTAATATGGTGTTTAATATGGTGTAAAAGTGCTAACATTTTATAGCAATTTTGTTACTAAATAAACAGATTCCCATAATGTATTACATTACATTACCAATCAATTTGTCCATGGCTCAAACCTTTTCTCAATACAAGTATTTTGTCTGTTTGTTTAAAGTTATTACAACTCAAAATTGTAAAAAAAAAAAACAGCTGTACATTCTTGCAGTTACCTGTATTGCATGACTTAAAAGTGACTGGATAATTGCTCTGACAGTAAAGGGAATGCCATAAGATGGATGGTGGCAGGATTAGATCTTCACAGCAGTCATACTGCGTATCTTTTGAAGCATCTCAGCCCACCATCCATCCATCTGTACAAATGTTTTTTATTTCTGCGGTACCAGGCGTGAAGTCCCCTCGCCCCGTACCTCGCATTCACATACAGACACCTGGATCGGCCCGTGAACGGCCTAATCCATCAAGTCTTTCAGGTAATTTTCTCACAATACATCTCTGTCTCACACAAACCATACACAAACACACACTGTCTTGTGGTTCATAGTGGTGAAATGCCTAGCTTAAGTGTGTGTGTTTTGCATCGACTCACGCACACACAGAGTCCTACTGTTAAAGGTGAAGTGTGTAATTTCTGTGCAAACTGTAGCACTAAACTGAATCGCAAGAAAAACGGCTAAATCGATTTCACATACATTCGTCTTCTGCTACTGGTCGGACATAAATACAGTCCCGCACCATTGGCTGAGTCAACGTTGCTGTGTTGGGCCGGTTGGACCACTCAAACAAGCAAAGCAATGTTTTGAAAGCACCACAGTGCTACTTTGTTTACACCTTTCTGGGAAACTAACCTATGAATGGTTTACTTATTGGGATTGGCATATGTCATCAAAAATGCAGCCTGGCAGACATTCAGCCTTAGAAAGCCCTGCCATGCCAAACTTCTCCTGAGCTCCCCACCACTTAAAGAATCATATTCAAAACCTGTGTGCTAGTGTTCAATGTAACAGTCAATATTTAAGCACCCTCCTACACCCAGAACTATGACTCGCATACCGATTGACCACCGTGGCACACCTTGTCACACCCTCACCTCATAGTCAAATGTAAATGTGGGAACTTTAGAATCACTCTCAACGATCAGGACTCAAGACTCATCACTTTGTATTAGTTATAGTATGTAATATGGGTAAGGATTATTGTACCAAAAGCCCTTGTATTTGTACAAGCAGCATTTGCACCGTCTGACAAGAGTTTGTGCTACACAACTTACATTTATTACTTTGATAACTCGTCTCCAATACACACACAGCCATGTAGTAAATTAAGAGACCATTCAAAATTATTTTTAGATTTTCAGAATTTACTATTAGAGGTCATTAGAGGTATTAGGTAAAATGATAATTTTTGTTTCATTCTGTAAACAATATTTCTTCCAAATTTCCAAAATACTGCATTTTTTTCATACCTTAAATACCGCAAAGAAAACAAGTTCATATTCACTTTTTAGCAATAATACATTAATATTTGTACATGTATTCAGGAAAAGGTTCCGGATTTTATTGTTTTTGTGTTAACATTGATTTTTTTATTTTCATGTGTCTTGTTATGCTGTCAGTCTATTTAACATTGCTGCTGGATGACTTTATGTCACTCCTGAGGTTTGATTTTGTTGAAATTCAACAAATACTGAACTGGAATGACCACAATAAATCTAGAAATGCTGATTAAATGAAAATTTGGAATGTCCTCTTATTTTTTTCCGCGGCTGCATATGTCATTTCAACTCGCTCAAAACATAACCTGACATAAATATCTATAGACAGATATTATATAAAACTACATATAAAAATGTAGCATATGTAACAAATTAATGGAAACACAAATTAATATTACAATACAGTACATAGAAGTATAAAATGAAAGAAAATTTTCAAAGTTTTTCAAGTCCAAAAACTGAAAAAAGCCTGATTTCTGGACTTCTCTTTACTGCTTCAAGGTTGTCTGCATGAACAGGCAAGACCGGAAAAGAGCCATCTCGGCATCATCCTTCTATGGCATTTCGACCCTGGCACGGATATCGAGTTCCCACAAAGCGATCATTACTCCAGCCCCACAGCGATCTGAGCCCTCTATAGAGCTTAAATATATTCTAATTCAATAAAGCAGGACGGGACACCAGGGATACCGGCGACACCACGTGTACATGTTTGTGGTTTCATGGTATGGATTGAATGATATTATTTACATCATAAATAAATAAATTGACAGGTGAGCCGATGACTGAGCTCGCGTCGCAGTTGGCACGCCGCACGGACGATGACAGCTCAAGCTGAACGCAGAATATTTTATTAGGTATCTGGTTGTTTTCCCACCTTGCATCATTTCAGCTGACAAATAGCACTTGACACGGCACGTTACAATATTGACAAAAAGGATAGTAATCTCATTTATCTGATTCAGGCTTACAGCGGAATTCAGCTGTATGGCTTTTTCAGACCTGCAACTAAATCTAAATGACAATTTTGATTTGTTTGCTTGTTTGTTTAGCCTTACACTACATATACACCCAAGACTTTTGAAACAATTGTAACTGAGCATTTCCAATGACCGAGCATCTTGTTTGTTGTTTCGGTCTGGGCCTATTACTTAGTCTTGAAACTAAAACACTGATTCAATCTCAGACCCTTCACAATTTCAATATCGCATGAACGTTTCTCTTCACGATTTTCTTCCACTTTTTTGCATTACTTTGAAGGCACATTATAAATCATTTGGCCTCGAGGAAGATTGAGGAAATATCTAGGCCCGCCCACAGGAAGTCACCTGGCTCTCGACATCATATATATAACCTGTTAAAGAAAACCACTTGAAGAGAAGACAGACAGGATGAAACTTTGTAAAATCATTTCCTGGGGGAATTTTACAGCGTAATGACTTGTAAGGAGATGAGCTTGCCACAATATTCATTCTCAGCGTGACAGAGTTATTATTAAACTTTCTTCTGCCCAATTCTAAGCAAATATCTTCGCAGGATTCTTCCAGCTTCTAATGTTTCGACGTTATCTTCAGCACTCTTGCAAGGCAGCATATCGAAGAAAGCAAAGACTATGGGGTCCATTTATGCTACTGTACTGTACTGTCCCTGAATCACATTACATAATTAGATATCTACTCTATATCTAAACACAACAAGAATCATTCCAGCCCTAAGCAGAAATAATCCCAAATTATCCATCAATAAACCACTGTGTAACCAGATGTAACCAAATGGTATATGGGTCAACATGTGCTATCAAGAGCCAGAAGCAACAGTATCATTGAAACCAGGGGTGTGCTGGTGGTCTCTGTAATGTTCCAAGAGGCCTGCAAATAATAGGCAAAAAATATATAAAGTAAAAAAGTGAAAAAATAATAGAAATAAAAATGACACAAATGAAATAGAAACAAAACAACTCAACACTCAGTACACTAAACGCATTGGTAAAACTAGGGATAAAAATGTATTTGCTTTATCTTCAAATTCTCCCAGATATAAGGTGCGAGGTGGTCTGAATTTTTAGTTTTTATGTTGAAGTGATCCATCACCAAAAAGTGATAAAGAATTGAAGTATGTGTTTCTGTCAAACAACACCTCCTGCCGGCTCTGTGTCTCTCTACCACCAAGCGCTCCCTCTTTCGGATATAAAATGGCTGCTGTCCTTGCCATGTGCTCGGTTGCTCATCCGTCAGTGATGAACAGAGTAAAATTGATGTCTCGCACCCGAGTACCTGTGATTTGGAAGCAGGTGTTGCCCCTCCTCTGATCCAAGTCCACCTGGCTCCTTCTCTCCATGTGTCTTTTTCACAATCCCTGGGGCCTTGGGTGTCATGGCCAGACCACATTCACCCCATTGACAAACTGATGGATGAGCCAAACTGTGTGTGTGTGTGTGTGTGTGTGTGTGTGTGCGTGCGTGCGTGTGTGTGTGTGTGTGTGCGTGCGTGTGTGCGTGCGTGCGTGCGTGCGTGTGTGTGCGTGTGTGTGTGTGTGTGAGTGTGTATTTGTGATTATGTCCTTCTGGGCCAAAACACAACTGTGTGTAATTTCAGAACAAAGACATTTATTTTATAAACCAATACTTTCAATGACACTGGTCTGAAATTGTGAAAAATAAAAATGATTAATGCTTAGAGAATTTAACAGATTTAAAGTTAAAGAAGTGTGAATAAAATAGTGTGAATAGTTTTTTCTGTCAAGTATGTTGTTTTGGACTACTTTTTCGCACTTTTATTTGCGTGCAGCTGCAACGTAAAGGCTTTGGCAATACAAATATAAAAATATTTGTCTGAAGCACTTTATAACCGAAAAAATAAAACTTAATGTTTATTTGAATGTGGTACAGACAAAAGCCAGGCTATTTTATACTAGTCTACATGCTGGATGCTTACTTTTATTAGAAATAGTAAACAAAAGATAACGCATCATGCCATATTTTCAAACATACTAAGCTAGATTGCTGTCACATGACTTCATCATGTATCGTTCTCCAAGTTGCATCCAGTTACAATATCTGAGAAAAATAGTTACATTACTTTTTGTACAATTTTAAAAACATCTTAATTGTTGTAAACTCATTCAAATGGACCAAGAAAAAGATCACCCCACGCTTGTACACATATTGGCAGAAGTAGGTCATCTGGATTTCCATGTAGGCTATATAGACAATTTGCATAATCTGCATAGTATACATATTACATATGGCAGAAACAGAAAGAGTGGTAGGATGGTAGTATGCATTTCCGAACGAAGTCAGACAGTATGAAAATCTAAGAAAAAAATTTGAAGGTCTCCGTGATATGAAGCCCAGAGGGCAGAAATGGATTTTAATATACAGAAACAGACAGACAAGTAATCTGATCCAGGGAGGGTTGTGATTTTACTGTAATATAGGAAAAAATGAATAAACTTTCAGAAACAGAGAGACACAAATTTATGAAAATAGAGAAAGAAACGTAGAGCCCGAAACAACTTTATTCCTGTGGAGGGTAATAAAAACCATCACTGGCATTGTGGGGTCTCCCGAGTTGGCATCTGCCTTTGGCTTATTGGCCCTTTCTGCCTCACACACACGGTACGGCGACCGAGCTCCTGTAAAGCCAGAGGTGGTTTATGGAAAACGATTTACCAAGAATCCGAGCTATCAAATTTAATCTACTTGTGTACCTTGTACTGCGTGTCGAGCGGCGAGAGCAAAATACACAAATGTAAATGAAGCGAGGTAGATTCTAAGTTAAGCTTGTCGTGCTCAATAAAGCATTTAATGAATCAGCTTTTGCAGCGTGCTGTAGGTCTAACACGCTCTTAAACAACGATCTCAGGTCAGTATTGAGATTTAAATTATACAAATTTGCACTGTGGCGGAAAGAATTTGGAGATCCGTCACAATCGTTGCAAAATGCATGCACGAGTGTGTATGAATGTGATTCTCTCATCTGCTGGCAGACATCTGAATACTATGACTTGTGTCACAGTGATACTCTGGGAACTATTGATTTTTGGTTTGCTGGGGTTTGACCTGTACCCTCTGGCCCCTGGCCAGAAGATATTGGTGATCTTTGAATCTAAGAACTCAGGGGTCACAGTCAGGTGTTCCACTGTCCAGGTGCCCAATCTGGAGCCTCAGGCTTTATACTGGTGTGTGTGCGTGTGCGTGTGTGTGGGTGTGCGTGCGTGCGTGTGTGTGCGTGCACATAAATGTTTGTCCAGTTATCATGCGTCATGCTAGAATGCACCTGGCCTTTTGACAGCTTTTGTTTCATTGGTCAAAGTTCACAAAACTCACTAGATTCCAATCCACAGTGCCACCTAATGGACAGAAGTGACATTACATGTGTATACTGACCCCCAAACAAACACCTGTTTGTTCAGCTGGGGATTCAGGTTCAGGCAAACACAACAGCACAACACTATGCAACAACGACTGTTTGAAAAAAATATAATTTCTGACTCTGCTCGCTTAACAATGACCCTTTTAAACTATTGGGCATTTCTTTACGCTAGACAACGGTCAAAAACGTCAACTTTCATTTCTATTGATTTTTAAAAGGACACAGTGAATAGCAAAACTAGTGGGCAAGGACTGAAGTGAAGGAGTAGTCTACTAAAAAAACCATCAAGGTATGTTTAAGCAGGACCAGCCCAACAAAGCTGCTTTTGTACCCTACTGTTTGAATGGTTTAGGTGGCTTGTTTGAAAGCATATGGTGTGTGTCGGTGTGGGTCGTCATCGGTTAAAGGTTTGTGTGTGTGTTTGTTGAGAGAAAGGGCAGGTACACAAAGGTTTTTAAGACTGTCATAGGTTCATGATGTATTGCTCCACCTATCGCGTTGCCGCGTGAGGCGCCGCATCGTCCAATCAAATCACCGGCTGACGTCTGTTGCGAAGGTCTGTTACGAACACAACCCCCCAGGCACGTGCGCGCACACGTACACACGTAGATGTGTTCTGCAGCGACACCCAACGCAACACCCAAACTATCCAAATACTGCCACCCAACGGCCAAGCCACGCAGCGCCCGGGTCCCTCCCTCTCCTTTATTCCCTCTCTCATTTCCCCCCTCCAAGCAAATTCAATCTGACTCAGGAAAAAGATGCAGGAAAGATGGCATCATTACGACGCCCACTAGCCCTCAGAAGACACACACGCAGCCTCTCGTAAAGGGCAAATAGAGTTCAGAGTTCACTCACTGTTCACCACCCTCACCAAATGACTGATCTGTGTTTGAACCCCAAAACGAAGGATCTCATTACCGCACATGAATATGAATATGCAACCCTATCTAATCATTTCCCAGCACTCACAAAATGGGGTTGAATTCAATCTCGCAGCAGATAAAACGGAACCCCTCTCTATGCTGAGCAAGCAGTGCAACATTTGTGGAAACGTTTAATGGTTCTGCGTTAGTTTTTAGTTTTTAATAATGCACGAATTGGGAAACGTGGACAGAAGCGAAGCAGGTGATTGGAAGCAGCGTGTGTCCTGTTGACCTGGGATGGTGGCCGGGTCGGTTCAAGTTCAGTTCGTTGCTTCTCTAATGGGCACAACAGGTTCAGATCACCATGGGCAGCTAGAAATGTACATCTTCCTTTTTTAAAAGCTGCATTTTAACAGTCACAACATTTCACTGTGGCCAGCAAAACAAATCACAGGGACCTAATGAATTATATTGTTTAAATGTAAGCAATTCAAACTGAACCGCAACACTTAATTGCAATCTGCTGGTAATTCTGTAGAAACTTAAAGAGTAATGCTACAGCTCAAGCACGTTTGTCAGCTACAATTTTCTTAATTGTGCAACAAGGTCAAAACTGCACGAAAGGTCAGAACTTAAATGCTAAGCGCACGCAATCAATTTGCTTTAACAGAGTAATGCAAGAAGCCGGTAAGAGACAGAAAACCAATCATCCAAATAAAGGAAATTACTGGTCGTGGCTTTGTTTGGGAAAGGAACCGGAACAGTCGACGTGCTTTGAAGAGAGGGTAAAAGTGATGTATAAATCGGGGGTAAACGCAGTTCACGGGTTCAACTGCTGTTCACCAATCCACTCCTTGCTAATCAGGTATTTATCACACTTATCGATGTGCGTGTTTGTTCGGGTTTATACGGTTGAAGAATCTACACGTTTATTTCAGTATTCATCATGGATGGAGACGTGTGCGCTGTACGAGTGTGTTTACGTGTACGTAGATTCTTGGAGCATTTGCAGCTATACGTTGCCTTGAGTGACTGTGCCCGTTTCATGTGCCTGTGTACACACAGGTCTGTCCGTACCCGTTTCTGTACCACGAGGAAGAATGTCGGGCGTCTTTATCAGCTGTGCTTTATCCTGCTAATGGCAAAGCCCTGTCGGCTCCAGCCAGCCGGGTGACAGCAGATTTGTAACGGGCGACAGGAACAGATGGAGACGCCATTGTGGTTCCGAAGCCAGGCCTGCAGCGTGGAGCGGCCCCGCCCGTGCGTATGCTAATGTGAACTCAGTTTCACCTGCTTCCCGGCATCAGTGACCTGCCCGTGGCCCTCTCTCTGGGCTTCACACAACATGTAGGCGTATACGCGAGGATATGCGACAATCAACGTGCCGTAAGTGTGTGCATCCTGATGTCATACACTGTATGTGATCAGAGGCTATTCATAGAGGTGTGCGGCCCTTTAAATGACAGCGTCCAGCCTAGTGTGTATTGAGCCAAGTGTGTATAATGAGGACAGAATCAGTACACAAACAATAGCAAAGTACATGCACACATCATAATTGGACTCGTTTTTGTTTTTCAAGCTGGTAGGTATGGGTTTTGGAGCTGATGTACTTCATGACTGATGGGAGCTTTTAAAAGATCATCTGAGGACTGCCCCCCATCCCATGTCAAGTTTAGAAGGGATTTAAAAGAGGAAGGACACCACTGTTTGTTTTTGCAGTGGACTAGAGATAGAGTGAAATTAGGCAGAGAAGGATGGCAGTGGATGGTTTAAGGTGTGTCGCAACCATTTACCACAGACAGATAAGTGAGACAGAGAGAGAGATGGAGTGAGACGGAGACAGAGAGACAGAGACAGAGAGAGAGAGAGAGAGAGAGAACAAGAAAGCAAGAGAGAAAACAAGAAAAAAAGGGGAGAAAAAAGAAAGTAAAAAAACAGGCAATAAATAATCAATACAACTGGGCTGACATGGCCACCTACTTTTCTTCCTCTGAATTATTCTATAATACATTTTTATAAGAAAGAAAGAAAGAAAGAAAGAAAGAAAGAAAGAAAGAAAGAAAGAAAGAAAGAAAGAAAGAAAGAAAGAAAGAAAGAAAGAAAGAAAGAAAGAAAGAAAGAAAGAAAGAAAGAAAGAAAGAAAGAAAGAAAGAAAGAAAGAAAGAAAGAAAGAAAGAAAATTAATGAAACGTAATTATTTACAAGAAAATGTAAAAAGAGGTAAACCGTCGAACTGAACATGTATATTCCACAGATTTTTTTAAAGAAAAATTATAACAGGGATCATTTAGATCTGGCAGACTAAAGTAAAAGCCAAGCGAACCCACCAAATCTTCAGCCCCGTCTGAGTATCATCACATTGTAAATTAATCTCTGGTTATGATCTGGATGTCATTTTAAATTAAAATTACAATGATCTTTCAGACAAAAATGGTCCGAGTTTTACTGATATTTCCCAAACTGACATGGCATGGCATTTATCATTTAAAAAATAAATGAGTAGTAAAAATTTATATTTTATAGACTTTCCTATATATGGATAGCCTTACTAAAATCTTTAACAGCAACATTATTTTTAGCACAGAGAAAAACATATTCATTTATATCTTTCTAGGTAAATATTTTTAGCTTCAATCACAAAACATTACTACAAGGATTATTAACAAGAAATGTCTCATATCGTTATTATAAAACTTTATAAAAAATATACAGTAAAATAAATACAAAATGCTTTAATAAACTTTACAAAAATGTCCATACCTCAGAAGAGTCATACATTAACACATATGATGAGTGTCTCAACAGAAATATTAATAAAAAAATAAGCCTTCCAAGTATTTCAATCTTATAAAAATGCAGGAAGGAATACATTTCAGTAGCCTATTAGTAATACTGAAATAGATGTCCTCGAACAAACATTTCTGATGCAAAAAAAAGATGATGCCGTAATTTCCAATAACTTAAAATGCTACTGTAAATCTCAAATGATTATAAATGATAATTTATATAAATGAATACACAGAAGGGTGACTATACACCATAATTGCAGGAATGGTTTTACTAAAATTAAACATTAAGATAAATAATCAAACCCATAAAAGTGCAAGAGGAAAGAAAGAAAACAGAGTAGAATGACTAAAATAAATATCTGTAGCGCTATAAAATAGCAATAATAAAATAGCAGATTATATTACATGTGTTCTTGTATGTGATTTGCAAAACATCATTCGCCTCAGCCATACAGTGTCCTGCATTAAAAAAGGAATCAATAAAATGTCTTTATGGTTCTATATATACACATTACAGAGACATTACAACGTTTACTTAGAAATTGAGGCAATATACATTGCCATATTTTTCTGACATGCAGTTTAGAGCCACAAACGGGCTCATATCTAATCATGACTAATGTTTAGACTAATAATAATAATTATTATTTAATCTAATTATTATGTTTGTTTGTTCATCATGCACACTTAACAGTGGGGAGTTTAGGCAGAACGATCAGCTACAGGTCTGTCTAAGGGTATGAACTCTTGACCGAGGTCACGGTCTGACCTGTCTGACCCATGACTGGTGTGACTGCGTCTGCGTGGCTAACCTTGCTGCCATGACGACGACAGCGACCGATCCAGCCAGCAGAACTCTTTCAAGCCTCCACTCGGTCTCCCTCATTCTGTCCGCGCTTTCAATCTACACATTCTTTCATTGCTGTTCCTATGAGAGGGAACTTAATGCCGAGATCCGATGATGTCACTGAGTTTCTGCAATTTCCCTGATTAAACTAAATAAACTGTTTCACAGCTGTTTTTAGAAAACCCTTAAACTAAGCTCTCACTTAACAGCTAGACCACTGGGCACCTTGGATTTCTTATTTCAGCAAGATTTCATATTTCCTTTAGGAAAATTTGTGTTTGATTCTTACAAAACTACCCTAGACGACTGTATCTCAGATCAAAAAATGTACTTCGAAATATTAAAGTCTTAATAAAAAAAAATATCAGCCATAAAGCAAAAACCTAATATAAACACAATCGAAAATATGATATTAAAACATATATAAACTAGACAAAAGCCATGTGTTAAATATTATTAACAATTTGGATATTACACATGTAAATATTATTTCCTGCCTTCATTAGACACACTTTGTGTAATGGATTAACATTTAAATGAAATGTACATTTGTGTACACCATTTAGTCTATAATGGTATTTACATTTAGTGCTGATACACACTCCAGCCACATGTGACGAATACACCTGTTATCACCATGAAGTTCAGCTCTGTCGACCCCAAATCTAGGGTGGCCTAAATAAGTTTACTCCTTGAAAGCAACACACAGACACACACACAAAGAAAGCAGAGATGCAATGAGATTTATCTCTGTCTATAGTCAGCGTGCTTCATTAGTTATGTATAGGAATGGAATACAGAAAGCAAGCAAATGTTGTCTCTCTGTCAGTGTACGGGGCTTAAGTTTAAGTACATTAGTATTCTGCTATTAAGGTGGTGAGAGAATATGAAACCAAAACAGTCTGAGGATTAGACCACCCTTACCGTGTACGTGTGGTGTGTATATGTAACACAAGCCTATAATATACACACCATTAATGAATTTTGTGATGTGGGCCACCTGTGAACCAACAGACAAAATCAAAGCATACGCACAGTTTGTGTCAATCTGTTAAAAGTACCTGTTACATGACTCGTACGGAGCAGTCAAACTGCAGACACAATGAACAAAATCTAAAACACACACAATGTAAGGTTCCATTAAATGTGTGAGGAAATGGTCGTCTGACCGGCTATGGGTGTTATGGCTGGAAATTTGACATGAGAGAGGTCACTCTGCATCCTCTTAAATCCCTGCAAGGACCGTAAAGTGACTGATATCTCTGCAGACATTGATCGTTTCAATTTCATTTCCTATTTATATCCAAAATAAATCTGTGATTTTATTTATGAATTAAAATATACCTTTAAACTAAAAACTGAAACTAAAACTGAAACTAAAAACTGTGGTATATTTCCCTTTTATTTCATTTTTATTTTATTTTTAAACGCTATTTTCCACACATTGTGAACCACACATGTATTTCCGAAACAATTAAATAATGCTAATAAATATAACTTTTGTATACCAGGTGTGCCTTAATATTCACTAGTTATTTTACAGATTTCCTGCAAAACAACCCACATTAAAAAATACTACAGTATACTTTAGTATCTACTCGTTATAAATCTTATAGTGTTTTTTATATTACAATGGTAAATATTCAAATATATACAACTGTATTTACTACAGTTTATTAACTTGTATTACTGCAGAACAGAGTAGCACAGAGTAAAGTTTATTAATTACTTTCATTTTGAACACTAAGTAAATACTAAGTAGCCTATATTGCCATGCAAGAGTTCTTACTGTAAATATAATTTACTGTATAGACAATCTGTCGTTGTTCTTTACACCCTTAGCCACTCATTTCATTTTCGGTCATATTAATAAACCTAATTGTAATTATATCGCTCTTTTCCGGATGTTAGCCGATAGGCAATAAGCCTCTTGAATATTTTTAATGAGTTCAGCTGTTTTCCCCTCACGACATGTGGATGGATGTCCGGTCCAGTCTGAATGCGAGACAAGTGTAAATATTGGCAGCCGTTGATGCAGTTAACATGCTCTAGGGGTGCATTCATTCTCGCTGCCATCAACACCGAATGGACGGTCGCAGGTTGTTACAACAAGGTAACGGTCTATTCAATGAGACGATTACCACACACTTTCTCTGCCTTCACATAATGAAGTTAAACGGACAAAATTATCGCCTGCCGCGGCCTCTGGTCCAAATGAGTTGCGGGGAGCGCGTGTGCCCGTCGCTTGCATTCCCGTTTTATTTATTAGACACGAGCTGGACGTTGTCCAGCACGCGCATTTGTAATTGGAGTCGTTTGCTCGCGCTCGAAGGCCATTAGTTGGAGAGCAAAGAAAGTCTACGGCGAGAAAAGACGTTAAGGCTGCTAAAATATGTTGTTACGACACTTATGGGCTCCCGTGTAACCGAGGTGCGGTTTTTACCGTCAAATCTATTAATCAGTAAATCTAGCCGCAGAAAGTCGTATTTGTGCTCTTGTTGATGAATGCTCAGTTCGGTCATTTCTCAGACACAAAACACTACCGCTGGAAAGACATGCAAGGCTACGTGGTGAGGAGCAAACAGCATGGCTCATTAGCCAAGTATGAAAATCACTCACTTTAATATTTACTGTGGACTCTTGATTAGTTTCATCATGTATTTCTGATTGGCACAAAATGAGATTTTCCTCTGAGCCAATGAGCTCTGGGATTTATTAGCAAGCCATGTATTCAGCTTTGAAATATAGCCTATATATTTTCTTAGAGCTCATTTTCGGAGATTTATGCGTTGTTTTTGCTTCATCTAAGTTCATTTTTATCAACGTAACTTTCTCACCTCACACAATAGTTACTAAATAAACAATACAGATTATTTATGTGCGTAGTGTAGTGCACGTGAGACGGTGACGCACTTTATTTCAAAGTCGCAAAGTTCAGTCCGTGGCAACACATAAAGCCCTTTCAAAAGGTCAGAAGGTATGAATGGAACCTCACATTCACACAATATGAAGACAATGTCGTAGGTATTTCCTGGAACAGAACGCGCATAATAGTAATATTGCAGAGTCTAAAAATAACTCCTTGCTCTAATTATTTTAATGCAAAAGTCAGAGCATCAAGATGAATAAAAATGCAATTGTACCTTTGTTACCGTAGGTCATTAAAAAAGGCATATTATAAGACAGAAATAGCAGGAGAGGAACGTTTTTGTGTGTATATGTGTGCTTCTGTAACTCATGCATTAAAGGGATACTTCAACCAAAAATGAACATTCTGTCATCATTTACTCACCTTCGAGTTGTTACAAATCTGTATGAATTTCTTTGTTCTGACGAACACAGAGAAAGATATTTGGAAGAATGCTAGCCAAACAGATCTTGCCCCCCCATTGACTCCCATGGTAGGAAAAATATCTTTTTTTTGTTCTGTTGAACACAAAAGAAGACATAGCCTATTGAAGAATGTAGGACAGCAAACTGGGGCAATTTTGACTACCATTGTATTTTTTCCTACTATGGTAGTCAATGAGGGGCAAAATCTGTCTGGTTATAAGCACTCTTAATATCCTTCTCTGTGTTCAGCAGAGCAAAGAAATTTATACAGATTTGGAACAACTCGAAGGCGCGTAAATGATGACAGAATTGTCACTTTTGGGTGAAGTATCCCTTTAACAATAGCATGGTAATATAAGTTGGAAAACACAAAAAGACTAAATGTACATCTCGAAATGCACAGCAATTTTCAAGATTTGAGCAATTACTTATGCCAAGTGCATAAGGGTAAAAAGAAAGAACTGTGGTAATTTCATCACTAAGCTCAGAATGATGAATCATGAAATTATTAAAAGTGATGATAATAATAATAATAACAATAACACTAATAATAATAATAATCGATTTAAATAATTTATTAAAAAGTTTTAGAAAGCAAAACTTTCTCAGCAAGATTTGCAAGAAGGTTTACTTCAGTTCACCTGAGGTGATTTCTTAAAGCCATAAACAAGAATCATTTCAATTCGCTTAACACACATTAACAAGGTGCATTAAAACTCACAAGATAAAAAAGTGATTGGGTTCAGACAAACTTCAGGTAAATGTGTTTCTCAAACTCTATTATCCACAGACTAATCATAGTATTCCCATTGATTCTGTACACTCAAAATCAACCTTTAATCTCCTTTTCTCCATCTACAAGGGAAAAGGGAGCTAAATGGATATTTACCATTCTATGCAGATAAATTCACTTATTTTGGTGCCAAGATACAGTAACTAGAAATTAAGAGAGATTGCAAGCATATTTGTGTAATTGCAAGCATGGAGATAGAGACAAAGAAATCCAGAGCCAAGATACAGTAATTAGAAGGAGAGGTAATGTGTGTGTAGAAGAGGAGGAGGGAGAGAGAGAGAAAGAGAAAGAGAGAGAGTGAACAGATACAGTATTAATATTCAAGCGAGCGCATTCGTGCATGGATCCAATAAGATTCCAAAGGTACCATCCATTTGCCACAGCGTGCTAAATGACCTGTGTGTTTCTCGTCCACACCCCTTCTTTCCTACCCCCCAACCATTTCAACTTCACGCACTCCCTCGTTCTGCAGCCCTAATGAATTGAAAGAGGAGAGCAAAGGGAGTGTCCCTAAGCTCCGCCCACTCTTCTTAACATGACCTGGGTTCAAAAGTTCATGCCGCACCCTGAAGGCAGCGATACACCACTATTAACCACTCTGACTCTCTTCTTAGTTTCTTCTTTAAATTTTACTACCTTTCTCATACTCCATTTCCCATTTTTCGTTCTTCGTTATTGTTTTCCTTTTGCTGATCATTATTTCTCCCGTCTTTGCTCTCTGTGCCTCCAGCTGAAGAAGTGAAGAGGAATATCTGAGTTGGTGTATTCTGTCTGTCACTCACACACATACATGGAGAATGAAGCAGGCAGTGATCATCACTAAGGGAAAATTGTGCCTATTTGCAATGCAGGTCTACGGCACTGTAATTCCATTTATTGATTAGGCTGACATTTATTTGAAGTTATGACTGGTATAACTATGGATCACATTACCTTTTCCCATGATGCAGTTGGGACCATCTTAGGTGCGACCACCAGAGTAATGTCTTTCAGACAGTTTACAGTAATGTCCCTCTGTGGGTTTATCATAACCCCTCGCTTTCATGTAATGTCCCTCATTTGGTCTACAGTAAAGTTTTCGCTTAAGGTGATGCACAGTGGAGTCCACATGTCTGAGACCATATTCAAACTAATTTACCCTTGGAAATAAAAACAAATGAGCAATAAAAACTTTAACTGACGAACACAGTATGCTGTGAAGACACAGTTATAGGTAGACATATTAGATTGTTCACTAACTTGTGGAATCCATAGCTTAAAGGGATATGTAACCCTGGTTAAATAATTGTTCATATTGTTTATAAGATTGCTTGACTAGAATATTATGCCATCTATATGTCTTAAATTTTTCATGAATAAATATATGTATTTCTGAAATTAGTTTAAGAGATGAGCAACAACCAGTCGGAGCAGTGTATTTTTAGCTCCGCCCCTCCTGTTTACGGATAGCGTCGCGCAGTTGGAGGACAGACGCAGAGCAACAGAGAGATATGTTCTTATGTGAGAGTGTTAAAATGGCCATAAACCATGCAAACTGCATAAAATCTGAGTGAATCGGATTGTCATTTCAAGATTTTGGATCATCAGGTGTTAAACAGGAAATCTAAAAACTGATGTGTTGACTCGGCCGGACCGCATGGTGTATCGCATGTTCGCAGTGGCTGACGCCATTTTGGTTATACGTGCCTGTAAAGGAAAAAAAAAGAAAAGAGAGAGAACTTGAATGGACAGGTAATTAAACAGAATATTACTTGTTATGGCAATGATATACATGTATGTGTTTTATTTGTTCCGTGTGTTGTATATTTTGTATTAAATCATTTATTGCTACATTATATTGAAAATATATTCTGGTCTGCAGATAGGCCAGGTTTTTTTTCTGTGTGGATATTCTTCTGAATTGGATTCTTTTAATTGATGGCGAGCCTCCCACCTTGATGCGGAAAGTATAACGGATCTGGAGTAACGGACACTTCTTTTTTTTTTCTTTTATAACTTCTATCCAGACAAGTAAGAGAATTCATTCACAGAGACTGATTTTTTGACTTTATGGGACTGAAATGATTCAGGAACACATCTAAAGGAGTTAAGACTGATCCGTTTTCTTACTGGAAAAAATATTATTTTTTTGAGCTTGAAACTGAATTTGGTGTGGGTAACATATATTACTGATTTAATGTTTTTTTATTGTGTTCACTTGATTGCCGTGATTGTGATTGTAATTACTATTAGAGGGTGCACCCAAGGTATGTTTATATATATATATATAGATAGTTATTGTCTTTTCTCTGATCATTGTTGTTATGTTTAAGTGAAGAAAAATAAGGAAGAAAAGAAACACTAAGAACTCAGAGTAAAAGGAACTTTTATGGTTAAACTTACCTTCTGCCTCTTTCTATTACTCAACACCACCACCACCTCCTTTTGCATACCTTGTAGTCTTCTGATAATATTGTCTGGTCTAATAGTAAGTGATTAAAGACCTGCTACAATAGTGGCGAGCCAGCCAGGAGGTGGTGCTGTTGCTGAGAATTAACTACTGTGCAAGTGAGTTTACTTCTTTGACTCTTAAAACACAACAATGGATATTGTTGAGTCAGAGGGTATTAAAGTCCCAAACTCTGTGATCGTGAGTGGCTTGACTAACACAGAGCATGACGATGAATTAATTGACATCCTAAAAAAATATGGCTCTTTTGCCAGAACCCTCACCATTAGTGACAAAAGGTCAGAGTTTTATCAGAGCACAATAATTGAATATAACAGTGGTCAAGCCTTACAATCTCTAGAACCCCAGCTGCCTTATAACCACCAACTGTCCAGCGATCCAGGTATCACTTACCATGTGAGGGCATTGTCCGGCGTTTTTACGCAACAATTAGGAAATAGCGTCACTAAATCCTACCTGGAAGGGTTAAAAGAAATAGCCAAAGTGAGTGGAACAAACTTTGAAACAGTATTGAGTCAGATGTTGTCGCAGATGAGTGCAGAACTCACACCAATGTCCACTGATCTTGAACCTGGAGATGGAAACCCAAGTGAGCAGCCATTCCTAGTTTTTCATAGCGAGAGCTGTAGCGTTACAATTGCTAAGCAAAGTCAGGTAGATGAACCACTGTCACAGCACACGCCTATCAAATCAAATGCTCCACCTCTCTATACTTCTCAGCAGGTGTACAATCCACCTGAAGTCCAGTAACTTTTCGTTGAACATGTTGTGAGGAGTGGTGAAGTGGCTGCTCAAGGGCCTGTGCAGGCACGGCTCAGGGTGTTCTCCGGTAAATGTCCTAGACCTGGACATGAAGTTGATTACGATACTTGGCGCTCCAGTGTCGAGCTTATATTGAAAGATCCTGGCTTATCTGATTTGCATGTGTCCAGGAAGTTAGTGGACAGTCTTTTGCCACCCGCAGCAGATGTTATAAAGCATCTAAGCTCTGAGGCTCCATCTTTGGCTTACCTTCAGTTGCTGGATTCAGCTTTTGGTGTTGTTGAGGACGGTGATGAACTCCTTGCAAGATTTATGAATACTCTGCAAGATGCTGGTGAGAAACCATCTGCTTACCTTTATAGATTGCAGACAGCCTTAAGGATGACTATCAAGAGAGGTGGCATTCCTCCAGAAGAGGCAGACCGACATCTTCTCAAGCAGTTTTGTAGGGGCTGCTGGGATAATGATTTGATCACTGAACTGCAGCTCGAGCATAAGCGCAACCGTCCTCCTTCTTTTGCTCCGCTTCTGTTAATGTTACTTACAGAAGAAGACAAGCATACAGCGAAGGTCAACCGTATGAAACAACATCTTGGGTCTTCTAAGCAGCGAGCTCTGATGCATTCTCAAAGAACATGGGCCTCTGCTGAATTCGAGGAAAAAGAAGTTTCAAACATGGTTTCACTTGCTACTGAAACGCAGGAACTCAAGAAACAGATAGCTAAGCTCCAAAGTCAGCTAGCCAATCTTGCAACCAAACCAAAGATCCAGAAGAAATCCACGCTGCCAGAAGCAGTAGATAGACAGGACAAGAAGAGGGCGGGAACTGCTGGTACCGAGAGTGTGACTCCAGTTAATAAAAAGTCAACAGGCAGACCAAGACCATGGTACTGTTTTACCTGCGGTGAGGATGGCCATGTTGCATCTTCCTGCACATCTGAACCTAACCCCGCACTTGTCACTACAAAACGGAAACTCTTAAGGGAGAAGCAGCTCCTGTGGGACTCTCAGAACCCCATCCTCAACCCTGATTTAAACTAAAGCCAGCCCTTGTTGTGGGACAGACGGGGGCTGAATTGAAATCAGACCGTCCCTCTACTAAACATGTCTCAAACAAATGTCAATTTTCTAGAAAGTCAGATGCTAGCCTCCCAAAGGGTTTAGTTGGAGCTAGATGCATTGCAGAAATTAGCATAGCTGGTGAAAACTGTCATTGTTTATTGGACACCGGTTCACAAGTTACTACTGTCCCAAAGTCATTTTATGAGCAGTACCTCACTGGATATCCAATTCACTCCATCAATGACATCTTGGAAGTAGAAGGAGCCAATGGTCTTTCAGTTCCATATGAGGGGTACATAGAAGTAGACATCACCTTTCCTGAGGAATTCCTGGGGGTGAGTGCTCAGGTGCCAACCATAGCATTAGTAGTCCCTAATGTGAAACCCCACAATCAGTCTATGGTTTTAATAGGTACAAACACCTTGGATGTTCTCTATGAGCAGAGTTTGAAATCAAATTCCCCAAAGTATCGACCATCTTCGTTCGGTTACAGAGTGGTTCTGAGCACACTGGAGACAAGGCAGAGACAAAACACAAGTGGTGTTCTTGGCTATGTACGATTGAAAGGCAAAGTACCTGAGGTCATGGCCGCGCGACAAACTGTAGTCGTGGAAGGTTCCGTCACGGTGCCCCCTGGGGTTGACAGGTGTGTGGTGGTGGAGCACCCATCTAACTCGTCTTTGCCTGGTGGGGTGTTTGTTAAACGATGCCTACTTACTCTTCCAAAAAACCCGCCTTACCATTTACCAGTGGTGCTTACGAATGAAACTGAACATGACATAGCTCTCCCTCCAAGGTGTACAGTAGCGGAGCTCCAGGTGGTGGAGTCTTTGCTCCCTCCACCAAACTCCCCTTCAGACGATGAGCCTTTACCTGTGAAGAAACTTGATTTCACCCTAAATTTTGGTGAGTCCCAATTACCTCAAGAGTGGAAGGACCGTATCACTAAAAAACTCAAAGAAATGCCAGAGGTTTTCAGCCAGCACGACTTGGACTTTGGTCACACTCAAAAGGTGAAACATCGCATACATTTGAATAATGAGACTTCTTTTAAGCACAGAGCACGGCCAATCCACCCACACGATGTTGAGGCCGTCCGCAAGCATCTGCGTGATCTCCTTGCCAGTGGAGTCATTCGTGAGTCCCAGTCGCCCTTCTCCTCACCAATAGTGGTGGTGAGAAAGAATAATGGAGATGTTCGGCTGTGTATAGATTATCGAAAGCTAAACCTCCAGACAGTAAAGGATGCATATGCACTACCCAATCTTGAGGAGACTTTCTCAGCTCTTACGGGATCCAGATGGTTTTCTGTGCTTGATTTAAAATCTGGATACTACCAGATAGGAGTTGAGGAGTCAGACAAACCCAAGACTGCCTTTGTCTGCCCATTGGGGTTTTGGGAGTTCAATCGTATGCCCCAAGGTGTGACCAATGCACCAAGTACTTTTCAAAGATTGATGGAGAAGTGTATGGGAGACATTAATCTGAAAGAAGTACTGGTGTTTTTGGATGACCTGATAATTTTCTCGGACACTCTAGAGGAGCATGAGAGACGTCTGTTGAGTGTTCTATCTCGCCTCAAAGAGTACGGACTGAAGCTGTCACTGGAGAAATGTAAATTCTGTCAAACCTCCGTTCGCTATCTAGGACATATTGTGTCAGAGCGGGGAGTGGAGACCGACCCAGAAAAGATACAAGCCTTAAAAACCTGGCCGAGTCCTAGGAATCTTAAAGAACTGAGGTCATTTTTGGGCTTCTCTGGCTACTATCGTCGGTTTATTAAGGATTATTCAAGGGTCGTGAAGCCGCTCAATGACCTTACCTCAGGTTATCCACCATTAAGGAAAGGTGGTAAAAAGACAGACAAGAAGGGTCCATACTTCCATCCTAAGGAGCCCTTTGGAGACCGTTGGACTCTTCTTTGTGAAGAAGCTTTTCAGTCAGTTATCGAAAAGTTAACTACCGCACCAGTCTTGGGTTTTGCTGACCCCAAACTTCCCTACTTCCTCCATACAGACGCCAGTACCAAGGGATTAGGAGCTGCATTGTATCAGAACCAAGGTGGACAGATGCGCGCTATTGCATTTGCGAGTAGAGGGCTGTCACACAGTGAGTCTAGGTATCCTGCTCATAAACTTGAGTTTCTTGCCCTTAAATGGGCAGTAACTGAAAAGTTTAGTGATTATCTTTATGGCGGCCAATTCACTGTCATCACTGATAGCAACCCTCTTACTCATGTTCTTACCACTGCAAGATTGGATGCTACTAGTTATCGTTGGCTTGCAGCCCTTTCCACTTTTTCATTTAAGTTGCAGTACAGGGCAGGCAAGTTGAACATTGATGCTGATAGCCTTTCAAGGCGACCTCAAGAGCCGTTTCCAGAGAACCCCATGTCCCAAAAAGAACGTGAAAGGATTGAACTGTTCATACAGCATCATCTTACCAAAGCAGAGGATTCTGTCAGTGCCACAGACGAAGTCGTCCAAGCTATCTGTGAGAAGCACCTTGTTAGGCAATCAGCTGATTTTGGGCTGGGCATTGCTCTTATAAACTCTCTCTCGCTCTGTTCTGACTCTGTGCCTGACTGTTATGAACAAGAGGGTAGTTCTGATGGGTCATCTGTTCTGTCTCACCTTTCAAAAGACCTGGGTGACTAACAAAGAGCCGATCCAGTTCTTCGAGAGGTGATGTCACACTTGGAGTTGGGAGAAAGACCCCCACCAACAGTAAGGAGGGAACTTCCTGGTCTTCCGTACTTCTTAAAGGAGTGGAACCGCCTTGAGTTAAAAGATGGAGTACTGTACAGGAGACGGAAAGATAAAGATTCCATTATTTACCAGCTAGTGCTCCCGGAAGAACTAAGATCCTCTGTGATGAGCAGTTTACATGATAGTATGGGTCACATGGGGATGGAGAGGACCTTGGATCTGGTCAGAGCCCGATTCTATTGGCCAAAGATGGCTGCTGACGTGGAACAGAAGATTAGGAAATGTGGTCGTTGTGTGCGAAGGAAGTCCCCACCTCAAAAAGCAGCACCCTTGGTCAACATCCAGGCCACCAGACCATTACAATTAGTCTGCATGGACTTTCTCTGCTTGGAACCAGACAGAAGTAACACAAGAGACATACTAGTGATCACAGATTTTTTTACTAAATATGCTGTGGCTGTCCCTACACCCAATCAAAAGGCAAGAACAGTAGCAAAGTGTCTCTGGGAGAACTTCATTGTGCATTATGGGTTTCCGGAGCGCCTTCATAGTGACCAGGGTCCTGATTTCGAGTCACGCACAATCAAAGAACTTTGTGAAATATCAGGCATTCAGAAAATCCGAACAACGCCTTATCATCCAAGGGGAAATCCTGTTGAACGCTTCAACAGGACCCTACTGGACATGCTTGGCACATTAGAAGAAAAAGACAAAAGTCGGTGGAGAGATTTTGTCAAGCCTTTAGTTCATGCATATAACTGTACAAAGCATGAAGTCACAGGATTCACCCCCTATGAATTAATGTTCGGGCGCCAGCCTCGGCTGCCTGTCGACCTTGTCTTTGGGTTGCCATATCAGGATACTTCGCAGATATCCCACTCCGAATATGTCAAACATCTAAAGTCTCATCTGGAAGAAAGCTATTCGCTTGCCTCCCAAAGAGCATTAAAGAGTGCAGAGAGAAACAAAATCAGGTTTGACAAGCTTGTGACCAACTCCTCCTTGGAAGTCAATGATCGTGTGTTGGTGAGAAATGTTCGGCTGCGTGGTAAGCACAAATTAGCAGACAAGTGGGAGTCCGAGGTGTATGTAGTAATAAAGCGAGCTGGCGACTTGCCTGTTTACACGGTTCGTCCTGAAACAAGGGATGGTCCTCTTCGTACACTTCACAGGGACCTCTTGCTTCCTTGTGGATTCTTGCCAGCATCGGAAGTTTCAAGTCCTATCTTGACCAAGCTCACTCCTAAACCTAGAACACGGAGGAGTCCTGGTATTGAACCATCTGATGATGACAGTTCTCTCTCTGATCCAGAGGATGAATATCCTGATGGTCAGTATGATGCCTTTCCAGTCATCGAAACGGTACAGTTTTCTACAGTTCATGACATCTGTAGATCAAAGGGAGCTTTGGAAGTTTCTTTGGAAACAGTCTCGACTAATCCAAAACTTTCAGATGGTAATACGGTGCAATCACACTCAGTTGATGACTCACCTGTTGATGCTCCAGATGAATACTTACCTATTAACACTCCAGCGGACAGCTCACCTGTGGATGCCCCAGGAGTCCCTGAAATGAGTAAATTACCCAACAACGACCATACCGAATCGGAAGAGAACTTAACCGTTCGCAGAGATGAAGTAACAAACGTAGCTGAAAGCAGGGATGCTCCTGTTGAAGGGAGAGACCAACAGCCAGAAATTGAGGAAGAGCAGCATTTGAATATTCCGCTCAGACGTTCTAGTAGGCAGAGAGGTGAACCTGAAAGACTTGCCTATTTCCAGCGTGGAAACCCCTTGTCTTATGTTGTTCAGTCTTTGTTCCAGGGGTTAAGCACTGCCTTTGTGAATTCCCTCAATGGTGTTGAAAATTCAGGTGTCCCTTACAATTTACCTGATGCATCACCAGATGTAGTAACTAATCAGCCACGCAGAGCATGCAAAGGGGCTTGCATGATTTCAGGAGGGGAAAGTGTAACCCTGGTTAAATAATTGTTCATATTGTTTATAAGATTGCTTGACTAGAATATTATGCCATCTATATGTCTTAAATTTTTCATGAATAAATATATGTATTTCTGAAATTAGTTTAAGAGATGAGCAACAACCAGTCGGAGCAGTGTATTTTTAGCTCCGCCCCTCCTGTTTACGGATAGCGTCGCGCAGTTGGAGGACAGACGCAGAGCAACAGAGAGATATGTTCTTATGTGAGAGTGTTAAAATGGCCATAAACCATGCAAACTGCATAAAATCTGAGTGAATCGGATTGTCATTTCAAGATTTTGGATCATCAGGTGTTAAACAGGAAATCTAAAAACTGATGTGTTGACTCGGCCGGACCGCATGGTGTATCGCATGTTCGCAGTGGCTGACGCCATTTTGGTTATACGTGCCTGTAAAGGAAAAAAAAAGAAAAGAGAGAGAACTTGAATGGACAGATAGGCCAGGTTTTTTTTCTGTGTGGATATTCTTCTGAATTGGATTCTTTTAATTGATGGCGAGCCTCCCACCTTGATGCGGAAAGTATAACGGATCTGGAGTAACGGACACTTCTTTTTTTTTTCTTTTATAACTTCTATCCAGACAAGTAAGAGAATTCATTCACAGAGACTGATTTTTTGACTTTATGGGACTGAAATGATTCAGGAACACATCTAAAGGAGTTAAGACTGATCCGTTTTCTTACTGGAAAAAATATTATTTTTTTGAGCTTGAAACTGAATTTGGTGTGGGTAACATATATTACTGATTTAATGTTTTTTTATTGTGTTCACTTGATTGCCGTGATTGTGATTGTAATTACTATTAGAGGGTGCACCCAAGGTATGTTTATATATATATATATAGATAGTTATTGTCTTTTCTCTGATCATTGTTGTTATGTTTAAGTGAAGAAAAATAAGGAAGAAAAGAAACACTAAGAACTCAGAGTAAAAGGAACTTTTATGGTTAAACTTACCTTCTGCCTCTTTCTATTACTCAACACCACCACCACCTCCTTTTGCATACCTTGTAGTCTTCTGATAATATTGTCTGGTCTAATAGTAAGTGATTAAAGACCTGCTACAGATAGTTCACCCAAAAATGAAATTTCTGTCATCATTTATTCACCCTCTTTAATCAAACCTATGACTTTCCTTGTTCTTCAAAACAAAAAAGATATTTTGAAGAATGTTGTAACGAACAACGGTGACTGTTGACGTTCATTGTTTTGTGTCCATACAATGACGACAGAATTTTCATTTGTTGAACTATGCCTTTAAGTGCTATGCTGTCAATAAAGCGAAAAAAAAAAACCTTTTTCTCCTATTCATCCTTACACCAAGTATGATATCGTCGCTGTCGGGCGGAAACCTCTATGTCCAAATTTGGTCAATTTCATATTTTTTCACAAATCGATGCTATTGGTCAGTCCCCATGTGGGTCTGTTATTTTTACAAATTATTAACCAATCTAAAGTGTTGAAAATAGCTTGAGAGCAAATCTCTTACTCCATTGGACACTTCAACTGTCTGAGAAGTCTCGTAACTCCACCTCTTCTTCACTCCGCGGGAGCTTCTCGGCATTACGTCTCCTGATTGAAAGTTTTTTAGACAATAACGAGTGAAAATAGTTAGGTTAGATACATTTGAGTAGGTCTGTTTTGTTAAAATCGATAGCTGTAATGCTTCGGTGCAGAAGGAAGCCCGTGAGCCACGAAGGTAAGTTTGCGAGCAGATTCGGCTAATTTCCGCCTATTAGACAGCCTAGTCAGCTCATCGTTTTTTGTATTCATCACTCATAGCTCTAACGTTTAAAATAGAGTTTAGGAAGATGTATGTAACCACAATCATTAGCTTTCATTAGCTCTTAAAGCCTCGTCTCTTGTCAAAAGGCTCAACGCGACCGCAGACTTTGATGAACACTGCTGGCAGCAGCGACGTCTGTGTCCGTACCATTCTTATCAATGACAGCGTAATCTCGTATCTCCCTGCTCCCAAGTCATAAACCTTGTATCTCCGATTAAACATGGTTTTGGGGAAATGTTGTGTTAATGTTGGTACACAACAGTATATGATAGCAATATAAGGTATAATACCAACTTTAACGATACAATGTTTAATAACTCAAAAAATATGCAGTTTTTTTAACTTCCTGAAAAATAATGGTTTTGGAGATACGAGGATTCCGCCCGACAGCGACGATATGCTGATAATATAATTTGTAAATTAAACCAAGTAAAACAATAATGATTCAAAAATGAAAAACATTTTTGGTGGTCTCCGACCCTACTGTACATCAATTCATTTACAGTCTCGTCCCATAGACTGTATGAAACATGGACGTAGTGTCTGTGACGTCACCCGCCGGGTTTCTGAGGAGCTTTTTTGAAGCCTAAAGTTGGAGAAGCCAGCCGTCGCCATTTTAGCAGTGCATCAATCCCGGATAATAAAAAATGGGCAAAGAGGTGGGACGTGGTTGGAGCTCAAGTGGCCACGGCCTTAATTATGCATAATTTTAAGGCTTAATATAAGTTAAACGGATGAGTTATAAAAAAATTCACCCCCCTCACAGTTGTCATAAAGGCAAAATTAGCTATATAGACCAAAGTCATTTGTAAACATATTATTTTCTGCTGTAAAGTTGGGCATTTTAACATGGGGCTAGAGCCAGTCTCTAGCGGCCAGTAGATGAATTGCAGTTTAAGTCACTTCCGTGTTGGCTTCACGAGAGAGATCGGAAGGTTGCCGCTTGTCTCGTACACCTCCCACACACCTGCCTTATATGTGATAAAATAATCCACGTCTAACATTTTCCAACCATTAGTTGCAGTACGGAAGGTAAAAATGGATTTGTTCTGTTCTGTTAAATGACCGATCGAAGCAGCTTTTACAGCAGAATGGTCAACATCCAAACACTTACAGAAATCGATAGATATTCTATCCACTTCCCACCATCATCGAGGCATCAGGACATATTTTGGCATTTGACATACACTGATTTACACAAAAAGGGGAGGGACTTAAAGTACCGCAAAAAATGATGGAGGTCACAAGACTTCTACAGTACATCCTTAATGGACAGGTGAAGTTCAAAATCGTGTGTCATATGATTTAATACCATGCTGTGTGATCGACACACTTGCAGGGCGGAAACTCTTAAATATGAAAATAGCAATTTCTAATTCCTCCCTCCACACTGTATGAAAGGGTGGGCTTTCACATACAACTCTGCGTGACTGGAATTAGAGAACCTGGAGTCTGGAGATGTGACTCCACATCCAAATACAAATGAAAGAAGTCAAAGGGACGTTTCAGAGATATAGAGATATATCCCCTTTCTTTCTCTCTTTCCGCACACACACGTACGTTCACACTCCTCCATCTGCAGGAATAGAAAAATGTCAGCCCAGCGGTTTCCAATCAGCCCTGTTTGCTGTCTGCTCCCCAGATTAATGACCAAACACAGAACGGCTGCAGGTTCAACCGGAGGTCAGCCTTCATAGGTACCCCCCTCTTTTCTCTCCTTCATCCCTCAATCGCTCCCTCCGTGGGCAAATGAGAATTTGATTTTTCTCTGCACTGGGCAGAGCAAGAAGAGATGGATGGAGTTGGATCGGAGAACCAGGTGCCCCTGCTGCTTTGTTAGGGAAATGAATAAGGGAGCTTGGACAGCAAAGGCAGCCAGAGCGCAGGCCAGGGTATAGAACACAGAGCTATAAATAGAGTAAAGAATATAGTGCGTCAAACAGACTACACTGCTTATAAATGACAAGGAAGAAAGTATAGACCACTGGGTATAGAATTTAAAGCACAACATAGGATGCTGAGGGTAAGAAGAATAGTATGGAGTGTTGCCTAAAGTCTAAAGCACAATGTTGTACAGAACTCACAATACGTAAAATAAAATAATACGAGTATTCGCTGTAGAGTTAAGAGCAAAGAGCAGATTTCAGAGAAGAGAGTCAAATATGTAACCAAGTCTGTGAAATCCAGGGTAAAGTCTCAAAATCTAATTTTACAAGCATCAAAGTTTGATTTCAATCATTAATTTTACTGCGATTTTCAATTTTGACATGTGCTTACTTAGCCTATGTTAAATATATTCTTTACATTATGTAGGAAGATTTTATGTAGAAAACGGTAAATCGCAAAAGAATGACTTTAACTGGGTTTTCACAGACTGGGTCACATATATAGTGAGCATGGAATACAGTATGCTATAGAATAAAGAGAATACAATATAGAGAATGATTATATAATGTAGAGCTTAACAGCCCAGACTATAGATGATGGGATATGAAGAATGTTAAAAAGAGTATAACATATTTAATTGTTAATAGGGTACAGAATGTAGAGGGTGTCAGATAGTATAGTAAAGCTCGACCTGATTTTGCCAAGTGGTTGATGTCCTCAGGGCAACATATTTTGTTGACCTAAGGACAACATTTTTATAAATAAAACCTATGCCAAACCCCAACCCTAACCATAACATACCCCTAAAATCAGAGGGAAATGATAAGTGAAAAACAATGGTCTAGAAGCACCTAATCCTGGTTGGAGATTACACTTAAAATCAACTGTAAACTTATTTCTGAAATCTGATTGGTTAATTTAAATGTTGTCCCAGGGTCAACATGATGTTGCGCTAAGGACATCAACCACTTGGCAAAAACAGGACAGCCGTATATAAAGGACATAATAGTATTTAGAGCAAAACATACATATACATACTGTACAATGCCTGTTGGATGGAATGTAGAGTATGCCACTCTCAATTTATAGAGAAGAGAATGAAATATTAATTATTGGAGTTTAAAGGATAGAGCATAATAAGAGTAAAGGCTACAATTATAGACGTTTCATCGGACGCACGAGCCTGGCCCAAAGTTAACTTCCGATCTGTGTTTGTTGATCGGTCTGGCTAGTGGCTAATCATATAACAATTTATATTTAATTAAATAATTTTTCTTTTGAATTTTATTGTATATTAATTTTAGTAAATAAACAATTTGTTGATTGGGTCATGCAACTTTTCGCATTTAGCCAAGCTGGTTCTTCTACTGGTAACCCAAAATAATACTGACTAGACATACTTTTATCTTACTTACTAGCTAATGTAATTTACTTGTTATTTCTTTTGCTTGTTATTAGAAATAATCTACAGGGACTCTATTCTTTGCGGATGTGTACCGGAAGTTAAGTTTGGGTCACAAAAGCGTGCGCAGTAACATTTGTTTATGTTGCTCTGAAATCGTCTATAGAATAAATTAAATATATTTAAGTTTACATATTTGGCGACTTACAGCGCGCATTCAAGCTACACATTTAATGTATTCGAAGCCATGACCTTTACGCTGCTAATGCAATGCTCCACCAACTGAGTTACAGGAACTATAGTTAAAAGTTAGAATATAAAGCACAAAAAACAAAAAAAAATTCAAATTGTCACAAGCACTGATGAGTTGCATTTCATTCAGTCACAGAGCATCAATGAAGGGTTGGATCTGATTTCACCTGTATTTAAATCCATCACACACACAACCACCATTCTTACATCTCTGCTAATTATTAAAACGTAACCATCACAACCCAGTTACGATTTCACAACCACTGAAATATATCTGATATGTTCCGTACTGTGCGAAAGCCTGTAACAAAAGAAAGTGTGTTCAAGAATATTTTGCTTTGCTGTATGATTAATATTGTGTGGAGGCTTGTTTCTTGACATTCTGATCTAATACACACACAGTTAATGCTGACACAGCGGTCATAGCCTATTATGGGAACATTCGTCCTTTCTGTCAGTGGAGAGTAATCGCTCATCGCTCTGGTTTGTGTGTGTGTTTGCCCACGGCCTAATCATGGCAATGACCCGTCGCCTTAGACAAACACCAAGTGGCTTCAGCCGAGTTGGTGGTTAATGAACTCGGTGTGAGGTTAAGTTCAGGTCTTGAGTTTCAAAAACAGGTTTTTTTTTGGTTACATATTCCTAACCCTAAAACCACAGAACAGAACACTATCACACAGCGACTAACTATTTTCTAATGCTACACACTCGCTTTGCTCGTGAGATGTTTAAATTGACCGAAACTTCTTGTCACGTTTTTTTCTTGCCTGTCAGGACACGCATGTATGCTTTTTTAAGAGTGTGTGTGTGTTTGAACTATACCTACTCATTGACTGTGTGTGTGTGTGTGTGTGAGGGAGTGTTGGTGTCCAACTAAGCCGGACATTTACAGACAACTAAGTTAGCATGTGTGCCCTGTACCCCGTGTGATCATGCCTGTGTCCGGTCAGAAGGGAAGTTCAATGAAAGGCAAGTGTGTGTGCGTGCGTGTGTGTACTGTGTGTTGTTTCTTTCCTTCACACTGACAATGGGGAGGTGTGTCACAGACTGTCACACCACTGAAAAATGAACTTCCTGTTCATTTACAAACACCAGGAAGTCTCAATCTGACGAGTGTGTGTGAGAGAGCGAGAGAGAGAGAGAGAGAGAGAGAGAGAGAGAAAGGGTTAAGAAAGAGGATATACGCTCTAAATGAAAGCTTGCTATTTACAAAATACAGTGTATAGTTCACCCAAAATTGAAAATGTCATAATTGTTTATTTACCCGTAAATGCTTATTTTGCAGAATACACCCAAAAATGAATATTTACCATTTACTTTCATTGCACCATTGTATCTTTTTACCATACAATGAAAGTGAATAGTGACCGAGGCTGTGTGTCATTCTGTACAGCATTCTGTCCATCTTTAACCTGATCAGGTAGTTGAGCACTTTATAATTGGAATTGCATGTACTTTTTTCTTTCTACACATAATTCTCATTCACAACATTTCCACACACTGTCCCCAGATTCATCCATTTTATGACACTTTTCCCTCTTTGATTTAGTGCTATGGAAAGAGACAAAGAGAGTAAATGAAAACAAGAGAGAGGAAGACAGGCAGACAGAGATAAAGAAGAAAGAGAGAGAGAGAGAGAGAGAGAGAGAGGAGGGGTGGAGGTGAAGTGCTGGTCACAGTATCACAGGGTGAACATCAGCACAGGGGGCCGAGGGTGAACCTCATTTTTCAGCCACTGTCTATTATCTGTCTGCTCTCTCTCTCTCTCTCTCTCTCTCTCTCTCCTTCTCTCAACCATACAAAGACCTAATACTTAAGCGATAAGGTACAAGAGGCTGTGCCTAAATTAGGAGTATTGGACTGCTCCTATGCCTTATTACAAGGTTTAACAAACACTAGGGGGCCTCAACAAACTTCCAAGAGGGCCTGGTTTTTCAAGCTCTAGACATATTGGTAGAAACTGTAAATGAGGGCAAATGTAATTTTACTTTTTAAAATATTACTGGTTAGGATAACTATTCTCTATGTTCTTACCTGTTCAAAAAAACGAACATGGTAAAAGTAATAATTGTAGTTTCTGTAAAATGCTTCATGTTATTGCACTCCTATCTTAAACTAATCTGAACAATATTGTAAGTTAAATGTGCTCATGCTAATAAAATATTCACATCCAGCCATCAATAAAGTGACAGCAGACTTGTTACTCTATGAACATTCTTCACACCTGTTTCTTTCAGCAGAAGGATGCGGGTTTGCTGCTAATTAGCAGATTAAGAGATGAAAGTCATTTCTCTGAGCCTGAGACTCTGACAGAATACAATACGTATACATGTGGGTAGATGAAAAGAAGCCCTTTATCATGACGCATCTCTGATCCACCTGCGCGCTCGCGCACACACACACACTTCATGCAGGAGTTGTAAATGGATTGATTATAATGAGAGAGAGAATGACAGAGAGCAAGAAAACCCAGCGTTTAGAGGATTGAGCTTTGCATTCATTCATTCATTAGCCGTACTGACTTCATTAGACTCCTAATATCACACCAGTATAATTACGCCTGAAGCGATAATAGAGACGGAGGTGAAGAAAGACATGGAGAAAGAGCGATGATGATTGAGACTGAAAGAATGAAATAGTTTAAATGGGTTTCTGTACAGTTAATTACCTGCCTGATTTGATTCTACGCGTGTGTTGAAGTAAACACGTGTGTGTGTGTGTGCTTTCATGCATCTATAGAAGTTTAAAAGTAGGCTTATTAGTTCCTCTGGTTGTATGTATGAATGTGTTTATGGCAGGGATGGAATGATGAGCCATTACCCTGATCTCACAGGAATTCCTATCTATTTTACCAGGTGGCTTAATCGTATGAATTCGTACATTGCAAATCGTACAAAAACATACGATTACTAGAAAAAAGCAATACTGAAGCCCCACCCGTAACCCCGCCCCTAACGTCACTGGCGCGAAAGCAAATCCTACTAAAGTATACAAATGAGATCGTACGAATTCATGCGAATTAGCCAAATCATAAAATGGTTATGTTTCTGCTGTGAGATTGTGGCTAGAGAGAATCTCGGCCAGTCGTGGACCGGGTGTCAAAATTAAACACGATTCAATATTGGAGTTGTAGGCAACATTCTCATAAACACAAATGCTAACATATTTACTGAATATCTATAAACCTACAAGTAAAGAAAAAATAATGTTTTTTTTGTATAATGTGTGTGTGCGCATGCATTTAGCCTCTGCATGAAATCATACAATGAATTTAGAATTGAAGCACAAATGTGATAAATCACTGATAATTCTGTAAAAGCACTTAAAAGAATGTGCTTACAGTTAAAGAATATACCTAAACTGACAATTGTTCAATATTCTGAAATATGTGGTTTTGACTTCACATGTGCTTTTCCAACATAGCTGCTCCTTTAAGAGTTTAGTATTATTTTTCTCCAGTTTACCATTTAAACCCTCTTATACTGGATTTGTAGTCATATGTTGCAGTACACAAGATTTAGACGCTCTAACAAACCTTTTTAACCCTTACTTATGGAAAATATGGAAAACAGTAATGAAAATGGATTGCATCAGTAATGTAAAGTAATGCCCTTTCTCTGTAAAACTGTGGATGGATCTACTTTTTGTTCACATTAAAAATAATGATAAACACACAGTTCTGTCAGCTGTTAACCAGATGCTCCTCAATGAAACACACATGTGATAATGTAATGTGAGTGATGACTGTGTGCGCGTGTGTGTGTGTGTGTGTGTGTGCGTGCGTGCGTGCGTGCGTGCGTGCGTGCGTGCGTGCGTGCGTGCGTGCGTATCTGTATGTAAGAAACTCAGAAAGAGAAAGCTTTAGATCCCCCTTGTAATTTCACACACATTTAATATAAACACACAGACTCACATCGCAGTCCAGATACAGACAGATGTGAATATGAAAACATCTCGGCGAGGACAGAAACATAAATCAAATGGAAAAGTGACCGATGGGGAGCAACAAGAAGAAAGACTAAAAAACAAAAGATGTGCCTTCTTTCTCTCATACCATATGGATAACGTTCTCACCAGCCCAATGTTAACTGTATGAGCTGCCTAGAAATACACACTCCTTTTCTCTTTTGCTCTCAAACACACTCACACAGAGGGAAACTCTTGCAGCAATCTCACATTTCTGACAAGGACTTGAAAACACAGGTGTTTGCCATCCGAGTGTGTCTACGTGTGCAAGTGTGTGTGTGTGTGGGGGGGGGGGGGGGGGTCAGTCTTAAGTAGTTTCAAACAGTTAAGCCAGCATTCCTTTCTAATGTCACTGCCGCAAGTGGAACCAATTATGAGAGTGAACTTGATGAAAAGTGAATGATAAATGTTGATAAAATACTTCTCAATTAAATACCACCAATCAGAGAGGCCCTGTGCAAGCTCCAATGAAGTTAGACAAGAATGCACACACAGCAGGTGTTATATGTCTCAACACCTATGTTTGTCCACTGTCTGTCCTGATTCTGACTGCTACATGACCTGACCCCTAACCTTGAGAACGCCTGCATGGAACCATTATAACTAAGGATTTTTCTAAATTCGAAATACTTTTATAACAACACAAATCACAGTTGATCTATGATGGTGATTACCTCCACTTTGATGAGAACACTGCAGTGCTATGAAATAGGTAGAGCTATGACAAAGATGATATGAAAGAGTGAGCGAAAGCAAAAAATCTTGAGCTTGAGACAACAAAAAGGCCACATAAGATCATTGAAAGGATTAGAAAGGAAGAAAGAAGACTGGCACGACTAAATGTGCCCAAATGTATTTCATTTATTTATTTGTATAAAATGAATGCCATTTCATAAATATCAGTTCATATTAAATCAGTTCGTTTTGAAGATTTTCATATATGAAATGTTTATGGTTCAGATAATTCATTTCAAGATGATGATACCATGTAGTCTTAATACCATAAACTCTCTTAAATTTTCCTCCTAGTATTATTATTTATTATTATTATTAGTAATTAATTATTATTATTAATTATGATGTACGTAAAGCTGCTATGCAACAATGAAAATTGTGAAAAGCACCATATACAGTTGAGCTCAAAATTATTCATACTGTAGGTAAATATGATCAAAGAAGGCTGGACAAATGTATCTGTATCATTAAACTTTTGGATCTTTTATTAAAAAAAAAAAAAATCACAAAAATCTAACCTTTCATTAGAGAATAATAATTAACATCATTTACTCACCTTCGAGTTGTTACAAATCTGTATAAATTGTTCTGATGAACACAGAGAAAGATATTTGGAAGAATGCTCATCATACCCTTTTATTAAGTAGGTTTTGCAACCTTCTTTTTGCCAAGATAACATCTCTGAGTCTTCACCTTTAATGCCTAATGAGTTTAGAGAACACCTGACAAGAGTACAGACACAATTCCTTCATCCAGAATCACTCCAGACCCTTCTGATTTCCAGCTCCATGTTAGTGCTTCTCCTTTTCAGTTCTCCCCACTCATTTTCTATTGGGTTCAGGTCAGGGAACTTGGATGGCCATGGCAGAAGCTTTGTCTTGTGCTCAGTGACCCATTATGTTTTGATTTTGATGTTTGTTTTTAGACTATTGTCCTGTTGGAAGATCCATACTTGGCCCATTAAGTGACTCCTAGCAGGGACAGTCAGGTTTAGATTTTTTATCTGTTCATATTTGCTAGAATCCATAATGTTTAATGTAGAGATCTAAAGGCTTAATGATGCAGATTTATTTTTACAGCCATAATTGATCATACCTAGGGTATGAATAATTTTGAGCTCAACTGTAAATACAATTGAATTGATAAATCAAAAGCCAAATGACATATTAGAATTCATGTAAAAATGTATTTAAAAACATCCTGAAAAAACAACAATCATCTTATATAATGAATAATCAGCAACTAGTATTGAAGGCATATTGCGTTCAGAAAAATTCTTCTGCTAATACACAAATAAAGCCTATAAAAAATTGGCTCAGGGAGCAACAAGCAATTTAAAGAACTAAGGGTATGTGCTATTAAACAAAATAATTTGCATAAATTTAGCTGTTAATCATTAAAAAGCAGTACTATATACACTAATAAAACATATATAGCCTATATATAGAGCACAGATCTTTCTTTTTTAAGCTGTATTTAACATTAGCCAAGGTCAAACAACTGAAGGAGTACATGCCTGCAAAGATTATGTAAATGTTTGGGCAGAATTGTATATCTGTATCATGCTCAGACTGAACTTTCAACTCACTTTTTAATAATTGCTTTAAACTAGAAACTTTAAACTGAAAGTATGAGAGAGAGAGAGAGAGAGAGAGTATGGTTGAGTTATGGCTGATGTTCTGGTGTTTCCCCGACACATCTGCCTTATATAAACACCAGTGGACCAGTGACCCCCCCTCCCCTCAGACATTTCATCCTCACTGTAAACGCTCAATTCAGATTAGGAAATCCTCACAGCACTTTATACTGCATTTATTTTCATTTACAGGTGGCCTGTGTGTGCGCGCTCTTCATCTCGCTGTGTCACTGTGCTTGTTTAGATCACGCTCTATCACGTATACAATAAGTGTGAGTAGGAGTACTGTGTGTGAGTGTGGACTCTCCCTGTGCGTGTGATGGATATTCTTGTCATTCCATCCATGTGTGCACAGTGGTGTCTGTAACCGCACGGCAGCCTCAGTTAAATTCCACTTTTTACCCACACGCTATCAATACGTCCAGCACAAACAGCAGACCAAAATCTCACTCTGCACATCTCGCAACCGCTACCACCGACCTGCCGAAGCCCTCGATCGCTCACATTAACCTTGAGCTACAATTGCTTCAGGCTGGTGCAGAGAACACAGGACTGCATTCAGCCTTACATGACTTCAGCACATCTGCAACTTCTGTAGGGACGGAAACGCAGATTGGCTGAGATAATTTTCATCTACCAATCAAGATTTGGGTTTCTTAAAGGCAAGCACCTTGACCAGAAGACATTAAAAAATATATCTTTAATTTATTCATAATAAATAATATATGTCGTCATTTTTGTGATTTACTGATTCTACATAAAACCATCCTACATAATGTAAAGAACATTTTGCAAAAATATCTTAATACCAAGGTTATTTTAGTTTACTAAAATTAAACGTTTCTGTTCATTGAGATCAAATCAAATATTGACCTAAAAAGTATTGGAAAAACTTAACAAAAGGAAAAATTGAAATGTTGCCTCAAAAATGAACTGAAATATGTTTAAAGCACTAAAATTATAATAATAAACAAAATAATAAATAAAAATGTATTAATATTATATAGCAACATAAAAATAAACAAATAAATTATAAACTGACAAAAGCATATACCAAAATTGCTAAAACTTTAACTAAAATTAATATAAAAACTAAACATCTAAAAATAAAAGCTCATTTTAAATATTGATAAAACTAAATAAAACTAAAATCAAAACTATAATAACTCAGTTTAATACTGAACGAGTTAGACCATGTCAAAAAATTCTATCAGAACATACAGTACAGTATTGTACAACAACAAATATCAAATACAAGTAAAAGGGGCAATTCGACAAGTTTTCACAAGTATTTTTAAAGTCCTGAAACCCTTCCAATATTTCAATATTTTCCCTTTAATGGGCAAAAAACTCCATTCGGACACAAAGAATTGTGTGTTTGTTTACGGCTATGTGTGTCAAAACTCCTGTTACATTCCAAGCGAGGTCGCGGCTGGGTTAAAAAAGGTCAGAGGTTCCATGCAAGTGTGTGTGTGTTCACCAGAAGAATGTTAGAGGCCCTCTGCCCATCAGTCTGCTGTGGAGGGATAGACTGGAGGGTGGGCGGAGGTGAAGGATGAGAGTTTGGGGTGAAGGGGAGGTGAGGGGGCACTATGGGAAGGTCATACGGCGGTCAAATACAAAACATACACACACAAGCGTGCACGCACACAGTCTAACCAGTCAGCCCAGCTCACCCTGCATTCCGACTCACCCACCATTCCCTATTTACAAACGTCTCTCTTAGAGACGTACATACATACATAGGAGACCCTGTCCTGGGGGCTATTTTAAGGTTTTGTGTAAGAAGAATCCATGTATGCCTGAACGTGGGTGGCAACTTCACTGTGCCCTAAAACCCTCACCCACTCTTAGCCTGCACAATGGCAGTGCCTGAATCCAAATGAATGAGACGTCTGAACACGGAACATGCATCCTAAACTGGGATCAATGCACAAAGCATCTTCTATACTGGCACCTACCAGAAGACCCCTACTGTCCTTAACACCCTCCACCCACCCATAATCTGACCCCCCAGCCCCAATGGCTAAAAAATGAGACAGACCTTTGACCTGACATCATTCTCTCTATCTGAATCTTCGCTCTCTCCCTCTCTCTCTCTGTGGGTGGAGATTACGTGCTGTGCCCAGCGTACACAAGGACGAAGCAAAGATTTCACTTTACTGAAAGACCCACTATCGACTGCTTTACCATTAATCTGGATTACATGTCCAAATTTAGATTTTAAAAATACCTCTGTGTAAATATAAATTCATACTGCATAAAGTTTATAAAGTTTAACTATATGTATACATATATACTGTACACACAGTAGCCCTGTTACTATTCAGTTCACTACATCTAGATTTGGAAACATTTAGAAACATTCTGTGGTTTCATAAACACAGAAATTAAGGATTGTAACTCAGTTTAGTTGTATGTGTCCCATAGCAACACATTTTCTGTCACCACTGGATGAGCCATAATGTGTTTCTTTGCGATTTAGACAGTAAAAATGAGATTCCTTTATTGTTCCAGTCTATAAGGAGCAATATCTTCATGTCATTTCTAATGTTCTTTGCACGCCGATGACAGGCGCCAGAGAACAGACGGGAAACGTGTTTAAAATGTCTTTGGAGAGAGTGAGAGAGAGAGAGAGAGAGAGCAAGAGGAGGGAATTTTCTACTCTGTGCTCCATAATTGTTGTTTAGATACCTGTCAGATGATGCATATTGTATAGCTCATATGTACTCGTGTATAAGAAAAGTCGGCAGCAATCATAATTATGGGTTTGCTTAAACCATACGAAGAACTATGTAAAGCTCTCCCACACACCCCTTTGCAGGTGGTCTGTTGTGTCATTGGGAGGGAATACACAAACTTGTTCTCACTTCCCACTCTGTTATGACAACATGGCTGCAAGACAAAAGGATTTGCATCACAGAAATTCTTTCGGTCTCGGAGACACACACCTTTATATGCATTTGAGCAACACACACGCCCTCCAAACCAGACACATAGGGGCCAAAAATATAGTGCAGAAAGGAGACCATTCACCACCACAGAAATTCTAAATTCAAACACACACACAATAATAATTTAAAAAATAACATATTTTTAGCAGCATATTCTTATTTACAATGCATTTTGCATACACAAGTCCAGAAGCTGCTGCAAGCTGAATGAAGATATACAGTAGACAATCAGAACACTTATTTGCAGAAAGATCGAAGATTCATCAATCAGAATGACAGTAAGGGAAGGGTAAAGCATGATGCAAACAGATTTAACCACCGCACAATACACACTGAGGTGTTTACTGCTCAGAGAACGAGCCCCCTGCTGTTCAACTGCAAGCGGAATTACAGGTTGGTGTAAATTTAACTTGGACTAATTTGTTGTGGTCATGTTTACCTTTCAGATTTGAGTGAGAAGGGAAGCTAACAGATCCACCCGGAAGAACAACTGCATAAACAAACATGTACGGACAAATTGTTTCTCAAATTTACTTAGCCTTCATACTCTTTAAAAATTCCTTATGAATAAAAGTGCAGGCTATGAATTTTCGTTCAACGTCATTTATAAAATAGCACCCGATATATGATACACAAACATAAACGAGATATTCTACAAGCAATTATATAGGCTAATTATAGGAAAAGAGTTTCAGTTTATGTCCGTTAAATCTAATAATGTCACCAAAATAAATTACAATTATGCTTATATCTTTCGGCTAATGCTCTAAAATCCTTACGAGCCTGCTGTTGCATAAAGTAAATGAATAACTTTTAAAACAACCAACCGAGAGATGGTTTACCACGAGTGTTATTTTACGAACAAAGCCGAAGGAGATTTTAGAAAATGTCCACGGCAGAGACCGAGATAAGACTGTGAGAAGTTTCCTTTCAGTTCTGTGAGCATAAATAAATGTATCCCAGGGGGAAAATTAAGTTATCTTTTTAAAATAAATGAATAATTACTACTAATTATTTTATTTTATTCTATCTTATATATTTGCAAATTGCAATTTTTTGCGAAGTTGTTTTGTATTTTAAAATGTTTTTTTTAATCAGGTCAAATTGTGTAATAAAAATACAAGTCAATAAAAATAGCAAATAAACTTTTAATAATAATAATAAGCTCATTTTTATGTTTTAAATTAATTTTACAGCCGCATGCCCTTTAACCACATTTATACCCAAATAAGAAAATATGTTTCTACGCGGCAATTAAGAGGCTACAACCTATCAATAGATGCACATTTTTTTCTGATGCGAAACGAGTTAAATTTGTACATTTCACACCAGTAGGCTACATCTGATTCCGATTATGCTGCTATGCGTAAATGTGTGCTCATTTTGCTTTTTTAGTCTATAAAATATCTCTTTTCCAACTTATTTTATTTTCATTTCTACATTGCCGTCAAATTGTCAGGCTCTCACAAGTGTCATTTCCCAAGGGCTGCATGTGGCTGATGTCCTCAGACCGCAATAAGATTCTGGCCTCAACCGCGCCACCTGCTGTTTATTCAGTCCTCCATTAAGCAACCTTATGAATACACAACACACGACAATCAACCACCAATGAATCAAATAAATGATTTCCTAACTTCAGAAGAACACAATGTTCTCAGACATTAAAATATTGTACTTCTGTTATCCGCAACGTTGTTTGAGGCAAAGTTGATGCTCAGCCATGAACACGCTCGAAAACGTATTTTACTCTTCGGCTTCATTAAGGGACTCATAAATATTTCAGCTCTCAGAATACAGGAATGTCAATCCATCAGGAATGACAGAGGACTCTTCGCCCCTTTCTGATATTCCCTAATTATCACCCAGACACGACGTTGATTTATAGTTTCCGACAAATGCCATGTGTCCGGATCTTTTTGGCTGTTGAGCGACGAGGTTATAAATAAAACCTCTTTTTGAATTAGCCTACTGTAAGTTTCTACTGTCTGTGTTTGATCACCAAATTCATTGTGATATCTACTCACCTTGACAATAAATTGCTGTCAGTGACGTCTAAATATATCTCCTCAACCGATTTAATTGATGTGCTGTTAGGATAATGACAGGCCTTGAAGGGTATAAAACTTTTTTTGATGTTGCATTTAAAATGATGATGAGCATGACGTTAATCGAGGGGTTACTAAATTAATCTCAGTGGGTTTATTTAGGGCTATGTGGATAACGTGCCGTTATAAATAACTTCAAATATGACTGAAGGGATGGTGTCGCCAAAATCATGATCGAATAATTACTTTTGGAGACTTCAGTGTACCATATTGTATAGTTTCATTTCGTTGTAAATAAAAAAGAAAATTCGTTTTCATTAAGATAGATATTTAATAATACATTTTATTTGTATTTTATTTTACAATGAAAAAATATATATACGAAAGATTTATAATCATTATAAAAATGTAATAAACTAAAAAATAAACTAAAAAAGTGATATACTCTTGCAAAGTGAAGAATCATGTCGTAATTTACACAACCAGGCTAGTCTATTCAGATTAACACTGCGCAAATGTGTAGCTCTACAACTAACGTGATGCCAAAACTTTATTTTAGAAACCTCTATTGCTTATCTATCACGTCTACGTCTCGACTATCATCATCAAACAGGACAGATATCATTTTAAGTATTTACCCTCACTATTTAATACACATCCGACTGAAATATAAAGCAACATAGAAGCGCAAAAACGATATAAAGGACGATCAGTCTACTTTATTGTGGGAGTTATCTTTAAACGTGTGTCTCGTAAAACTAAAGGACTGGCTAATTATTGCTGAAATGGTGATAGAGAGTGCATAACGCTCAATTATTGTCAGAAAAAAACACTTACAAGACGAGATTTGGTTCAAATGAGGCTAGAATTTACACTTGTCATTCTCTTAACTGCGGCAAATGTTCATTTAAAACCACTCGCAAATACAAATACCATTACAGCATGTTTGACGTTGTTTCAAAGTCATTCAAGACAATGAAACTAAATTTTTAAATGATCGCAAATTTTCTTTACAATGGTTTACAAATGAGAATTGAATCAAGGTTTGACTTTTGGTAAAAAAAATCAAGTAAGTGTTAAAAGCAGCGGCAAAATAAACCATAATTTTAGCTACCGTCACATGCTATATCAAATCAAGTGAATTTGTGGGGTAGGCCTATACATAATGCACAGAAATAAAACCGCAGCAATGGTAATGTGAGATCAAGAAGAAAAAGTAACTAAAGCATTTAAATGAATCGTGCATCTTCCACGTGTATTATAATTAAGCGTCAATGAAAAATATTGTCTGTAAGTTTTCTTCAATAGTCAACCTTAAAAAAGAAAGAATTCAGTAGCTATTAATTCATTATATTCCAAAAAAGTTTAAAATAGAAAGGGCCAGACTCTTCTACTGCAAGTCATGCTTCCTGAGGGGGGGTTAAAGAGGGGCGCTGAGAGACCGCGGATGAGGGACTCGAGATACCCGGAACATTATTTTTTTCTCCTTACCAACAAAGTGAATACCCGCGAGCGTCCTTCGTCTGAAGAAAAAGTTTCGAGCGCCTCTTCTAGCGATATTATTATACGGATGACAAAGAAGAGAATCGATCATCCAATGCGCGTTCCCGGCGTTTCAGCGAAGCAGCAAAGTGCTTTTGTTGTTTGGTAAGTGTGGTCCTTAAAGCTTTTCTTGCAACACATAACACATTTAAAGTCAACGCAGTTGTAAGCAGGTTAGACTGGCTATAATTATAACTGGTGAGCTTTATTTAATGACAATATAATCCTGTTTGTGTGTGAGGTAATTTATGAGTCGTTTGTATTTCTTTGCTGATACTAAAGGCCTGCTGCTGAAAGCTTTTATTGCCTTAAAAATTATGTCATAAACTATTGGTATAAATCTACGGGCTAGAATAGAAAACATGACAGGCTTATATTTTTGTTTTTCCTTTAACCTACAATTTAGGACATTTACAAAAAACTTTGAGACATACAGTAAAATAATTCTTATTAATGTAAAAATAATTCAACTTTTAGCTGTGTTCTGGCTTCAGAAAAATGTTTTAAATGGTATAATTCTTATAGACTGTTTGCATATAAACATTCACAGAAATATTTATTCATATCTATGTTAATTCATATACACATATATGAATTAATGTATATATGAATGATTATATGGGCTAAACATAATTAAACGGCTATCAATGGTTATATATAAAATATATTCAATACATATAGGCAAATAAAGTTTTCAAATTGCAATATGAATGAATTCATTTTCATGAATTCACTACAATAATTTATATATAAAAATATGAATTTATGTATATGACCGTTTATACATAAACATCTCATAAACACACACATATCTGAGGATCTAGTAAATGGAAGGTGAAATTAAAAGTTTTCTAATTAAGAATGAATTCAACATTGCTTTAGGAATTCAAGAAATTCATTAATTCATATATATATATAAATATGAATTAATGTATATGAGTGTATACATGTATATATAGTTAAAAGAAGTTCAAATTTTAAAATGAAATGGTTAATATCTAAATCCATTCATACATAAAATATGAATTACATAAAATATGAATTATATATATATATATATATGTTCATAAACACACATAACATCTCATAAACACACATACTGTAAGGTATGAGGATATAGTAAATGGAAAGTCAAATTGAAAGTTTTCTAATTGCAACTCCCAAAGACCACAATGTATTTTACTTAATACTTCTATCTACCATAGTACTTTACCTTGTTTAAAACTAAATGTAACTTTTCTCAAAAGCAAGAACTTCACCCGATTCTAAATTCTCTAGATTACAGTCAATATACGAAGGTAGACAATGACACACTAAAGCTGCCTCTAATGTTTATATATAAACATCTCTTTATGTCGCTGCATAGCTCTTGTTCTATCACAAAGTTCAGTAATGCAGTTGTCAAACAGTCATGTGATTTATAATGCTGAAGATGAAAAAGCAAAGTGAATTTCAGGGGCGTATCCTCCAGGCAGGTACGGGCAAGTGATACATCTTCTTTTCCCCATCTTAACATAACTAGTATTAGCAACATCAATGAAGAGTGAAATGTTCTCAGAACAAAGATTACAATCCCTCTGTAAAACAAATGTTACTGCCAAAGCATAAAGCTTATACATTTCCCCGCTGCACAAAGAATCGAGTCCTCTCAGACATCCGAGATCACCTTCGGCTTAATTTTTGGGGTACATCTTTAACTCTTGTGTTGGAACATAAGGAGAAGGTGAAAGCAAAATTGAATCGAAGATATATGGCACGCACCCTACTCCTTTTGTGCAGCATTTGGAAACTGTCAGCTCTTAAGACTCAGACTATAAAGCGGTGATATTCAGACGACCGTGGACCCTCTTCATTGAACATTGTAAATGTCGGATTCTCTGAATGGCATTAGAGCTGATAGGAGCTCAGTTCAATGACTGACAGTATTTCACTTCTGTGTGAGTTAGCTTGATGCATGGTACCATGGAGAGCTACAATCTTCACCTGGAATCACATTTAAGGTATGGATGGCCCATTAGGGTGGATTCTCACTAATGTAAACACATATTCCAGACCTCAGGCACAGACAGTTTTGGGAATGTGTATAATGCACAAGAGACTAAGTTAAGGGGAAAAAATATGAGCGAGTATTTGAGTTTTCTGTGAACGCAGAAAGTAATGTTAGAGCTTTACACTGATTTAATGATAATCGGTTATTCATCATAGCATTACATTCTGTGTATTTTGTCCATGACACTGAAAATGTGAGTGCTACAATTTTGCATTTATAGAAATGTTTTTCTGTGTACCTGTTACGACTTACGACTCTTGTAATTATTTGTTTACGTTTATAAAGAGTCAAATTTATGCTAATGCCTCAACTGAAGTTTTGTCATTTGACCTGCTCACTGCATTTACATTTTACTCTCCCTGTTTTTAACAAAGAACTGTATAAATTTGACCCAAAATTGACTTTTTGTCATTTTACCCTCCGACCCTGTCCTGTCCACAAATAAAAACAGCAAAAAAAAGATAAACGGCAAACAATGAGGCTCTGTGGTTCTATTAAATTGGATGCTTCAGATACACCCCAGCATCTCCGCTTGAAATGGTACGACTCCACCTGAGATTGTGGTGATTTGGGTCTAATTACCCACCTATGATGAAAGGGGGGTCAACATCTGTGCAGTCTAGATTGAGCTACAGCCACCAACGGCCCAACATCTTGACGCTTTACGGTTTCGCACACGTCTGTTTACGAGCATTTTTCATGAATCTCTCACCCCAACTGCGATCGTCTCACCTCACTTCATCAACGCTTATTTCCCTCGTAATTTTCACCTTGCTCTTCATCCAAATGCTCGCTGGTGAACGTCTCATGTGCGCATTAGACGTGATGAAGTCATTAGCAGAACCTCACACTGTTTCCACCACGTAAAGTCACCATGAACCTCAAGATGAATTGCATAAAGTCGTTCATTGTTTTATAGACACATTTCCATGCTAATTGCATTAACGTACAATTCGCCCAAACTGTTCCCCTGTTGTGAAATTTCTCTACTCCGTATTCCTTGAATGTGAAGATAACACCGCGATATACCGGTACTACCGTGATATTAATAAATGTGATTATTGTTAATACTACCCATCATAAATAATGCTGGCACAATTTTTTTTAAATAAACAAAACCAAAGATTCCAATAGCATTATTATGTTTCTGCTTTCTCAACATTTTATAGATATCGCAATAATATCATTACCGTGAATTGGCTTTCTACACGATAAACATGCAGTGCAAATCTGATATTGTGACAGCCCTTGTTAACAAAGAAATAAAGACAACCTTAACTTGTCAAGTGTACAATATACAAAACTACGAGATGCTTAGTGTGTGTTATGTATTTCTGCTTTCTGGACCTACATCCATGCATCTACGCAAAGAGAGAACGTGGCTAAATCTTTGGATTAGCCAAACAGTGCGACCCAAAATCACATGCTGTTACGAGGCTTGGAGAGCCAGGCTCACATTTTAGGGCGTTTCACCTTTATGACCATTTAGGGAGTATGAACAGTTAGAGAGATGAACACTTTCCTCTGGGTCTAGGGTGTGTTCTCAGAACAGACGGAAAGCATGTGCTGGTGTAAATGGGAAAGTGAGTCAGACCGAGAAACAGCACAGCGTGATGAGACGTTTGTGTCTTGGATTGCTAATTACGCCTCTCTGAGAAAGAAACTTTCCGCTGTCGTTCCTCCAGAGCTCGACCGCTCCGAGTCAAATGAGTTTCCACGCAATTGGTAATTTACATCCTAGCTGATTTCACTATTTATTTTTAAACTACGGAAAACCTAGCTCTGTTTTCACATGCTGATAATTTCCTAGCGCCATACTTTCCACAAATCCCTTTTCAAAATCCAAAGAGGAATCATGCCAATGGCTCCCACACGTATGAATTACAGTGTATCACAGCTACAAATCGCAGAGCGACCTGCTGTTCCAAGAGTGTAAATACATCCCCACAGCACAGCCGCTGTCGTGCTCTGTGGACCAAAATGAGGGCCTAACCTGTTCAAAATAAATTCAAAGAAAAGATTTATTGTGACAAGCTGTAATATTCCACAGGGCAGCCATTTTAGAATGAGACCTGCCATGACTATGATAATCACATCCAGCGTAAGAAAGATAAACATCAGCGGAAGGGTTCGAGACCACCGTAAAGAACCACCGTAATTGTATTGCTGAGCATTTATGTGCTGATGTTGCCAAGCAATAATTTGCCTTTTGTTTTGTTGTTGTCTCGCTATTACCATAACAACAGACATGGATAATTTTTTTAAACTATTTTTAATTTTCATGGGTTTTCAGCCCATCGCTTAACTGCACATACACACAAAACAGCTCCACAGTGGCAAAATAAAAAAGGATAAACTATTATGATTGTATGTTGCGCAGAGAAGCAACAGAGAATGTCTTTTATATTATATAATACTACAATATACTCCAAATATTCAGAAGTGGAATTCATAATTTAAGGAATCCGGATTTTAGGTACAGTGCACTCTTAAAAATAAAGGTGCGTTAAAGGGTTCTTTGATGCCATAGAAGAACCTTTTTTGTCTAAATGGTTCCATAAAGAACCTTTGACATACGTAGAACATTTCTGTTTCTCAAAAGGTTCTTTGTGGCGAAAAAAGGTTCTTCAGATTATGAAAAGGTGAGAAAGAGATGGTTCTTTAAAGAACCTTTGACTAAATGGTTCTTTGTGGAACCAAAAATGGTTGTTGAAAGAACCTTTCAAGGACCTTTATTTTTAAGAGTGTATATGAACTTCTCTGCACAGTCTGCACAAATGTATGCCTTCACTTTTTATTACAGGTTTACTTCTGTAATATCACTGACTGTCTAAAGAATATGTACTATACAATATTTCTCTAAAGACTCAATAAAATAAAACTTAAACTTCCACGTGGAAACATACAAAGGTTAATACGGCCGTGGAAAAAATCATTTAAGAGGCAGTTTTTCTGATTTTAAAATGTACTATTTGTGTTTAGCTAAAATGATCATTTTTGTTTCATTCTGTGAACAACATCTAACAACATATTTACCAAGTTTCAAATAAAAATATTGTTTCTATTTGCATTTATTTGCAGAAAATGAAAACTGGAGAAACAGGTCAAAATAACAGAAAAGATGCTCTGTATTTTTTCAGACCTCAAATACTGCAAAGAAGACAAGTTTATATTCAAAAATTAAAAAAAATAATTAAAGTAAAAAAATTATAAAGAATTATAACCTGTATTTTTATCACAGTTTTCATGTGTCTTTCACATTGCTGTTGGATGACTTTGTCACTCCTGAGGTTTGATTTTGTTGGAATGGCCAAAAAGAAATGCTGATTTGAGCGGTCTCTTATTGTTTTTCCGGGCTGTAAATATGTATAAGGTTCTTTTATTTGAAATCTTAAACGCAGAGGGTAGCAACTGGAGTTCTTTAAAATCATGGATGTGTACAGGAAGTCCAAACAAGGAAATGTACTGTATACAAGCTTCTGTGTGTGAAACAGAGAGACAACACAACAGAGGAAAGAGAAAATCCAAAGAAAAGGAAAATAATTTACGATCTGGTATTGACAGAGGGACGGGGGAAGGACGGTTTGCATCTTATTGCTGTGCTGTTAGCCATTCTGAAGCCGTCTACGAGTAGCTGGCGTCCCAGAGTTAAGGAGAGGTGTGAGGTTGCGTGTGTGTGTGAGAGGCCTCAGTGGGAGCCAATTAAAGGATCTGGAAAGACGTGCCACATTGTCCGGCAAAAGGAAGTACAGCTGCCTGACTTTTGACCCCGGACTGGGTCATTTTGAAACGAAAGCATTCCCTGTAGACAACGTCACCTTTAGCTGCACATTTCAAGCATAACAAGAAAAAAAGTTTATGCAAAAATAAAAACTTTCATCGTTTATTCAACCTCACATCATTCGAAACGTGTATGTGACTTCTGTGGAACACAAAAGAAGATATTTTGAGAAAATTAGTGGAAGTCAATGGGGGTCAGTGTTGTTTGGTAACCAACGTTCTTCAGAATATCTTTTGTGTTCTGCAGAAGAAAGAAAGTCATACAGTCGCACAATAAATGATGAAAGAATTTTCATTTTTGGGTGAACTATCCCTTTAAATGTCTCATTGTTAGAATTCTTAAAAAAGTAAAGAAACATTTCCCAAGTCTTGTTGTTCCACATCATGCACATGAAACGGCGAGCAGAATTTTTTCAACAATTGTTATTCAGCTTTTGCTGCACCACCAACATTCAGTATAATGGACCACATTGTGTCATTTTTATCCAACAATTTTTAATCGAAGCAAAGTTGAGCCAAACTTGATCTGACCAGGACATACCACAATCCAAATCCCCGATTTGTCAACATTATCTAAAAAATTTAATCACTGAATTTTACATCTCGTAGAATTTTACGTCAGAGAAAAGGCTGGATTATTCTAAAAAAAGTAATATTTTTATGTTCTGTGTAAAAAATACCAACATATAGGTTAGAAACAACAAATAATGACAGAATTTTCATTTTTGGGTGAACTATACATTTAAAACAATGTGCTGTAGCTAAAATATTTCATTCATTTACGATAAATCCGATGGATTTAGACATTCTTGTTAATGAATCGTAAAAGCTTCTGCGTGGTGTCACACGGTAAAACGCAGTAAAACAAACAAACCCTCCATCTCCAGCACGTCATTCAGAGCAGAGACGGTCCTAAGGAGGATTAGTAGCGTGCCAGGTGAGAGGGATCTGTTGAGCAGCTGATCTCAGTGAGACTGCCTCTGGTCTTTCAGGCCCTATTGATGTATTTTTACAATCGTTTCGAATGAAGAGGAGCACAGACGTCCGAGAATAATTGCTGCAATAAATAACAAGAAGTAATTTGGATAGAAATGCTCCATTTCAGTCCTTATCCTGCTTTCCTGCGTCTTTCTTCCAACCGCACATGGTGTGTGTGTGTGTGTGTGTGTGAGAGAGAGTCTGAGTGATTTAGTGTGCATGTGTGTGCTTTTTTAATTCCTCCTGAATAGTTCATTCAGCTGAGGCAAGCGCAGCATCAGCTGGCAGCTGTGTGTGTGTGTACGCTGATGGTGATTCTGATAGTGATTGTGTTCCTGGTAACTCGTGTGAATAGGATGACCATAAATCTGTAGGCAGAGATTTAGGGAGCTCTCGGCCCAGCGCCGAGCATGGTCAGAGGGGAGCTTTTTCTCTTTCACACACACACACACACACACACACACACACACACACACACACACACACACACACACACACACACACACACACACACACACACACACACACACACACCACAGCACGGCCACCGCACGCAACACAACACACACACACACAAGCGCCGACACCCAACACGCCAGGCTGTAAATTCTCCTCAGAATCCCGATCAAACGGAGCAAGCTTGGCTAAATTCCAGTTCTCCCTTTTTTTGCCATTTCCCGTCCTTTGTTTCATAAGTTGTGCATGTGTAAGAAGCATGGGCCAATGTACATTTTATCTACAAAAACTATGAAGCACAACCCATCACACTAACAGTATGATACTGGAGTTCAACATGCACACAAACCGTCCCATAGCACCATATAAACAAGCTGGAAATTCAAGACTGTAACAAAACAAGTACAAGCCACTGGCAAAGCACTAGCTTTGCTTCCCATGAATTACAGAATTTAAGAAAGTGTTTGACCCTAAAAGTTGTTTAATGCGTTTTGTCTAGCTATGCATCTTTAGTTTTCCCATGGTTACTCTCGTTTTTAGTTCATTGTCTTCGTGATGAATTGATTCATTGTGTTCGTGTGTCGAACAGACAGGTAAAGCAAGGAATTCCAGTTCAACTCAATTCTAAACTTCGGCCTAAAACGGCAAACTCTGCAAACAGTTCTTGGCCACCATTGACTACAATAGTAGGAAAAATGACAATGGTAGTCAAAAGTGCCCCAGAACTGTTTTCTTTGCTACATTCTACAAAATATCTTTTTTTGTGTTCAACAGAACAAAGACATTTATAAAGCAGTTTTTCCTATGGTGTCCAAGAACTGTTTGGTTACAAGCATACTTCTAAATATCTTTCTCTGTGTTCATCAGAACAAAGAATATACACATTTGGAACAACCCGAGGGTGAAGACAGAATTTGTATTTTTGGGTGAACTGTTCCTTTAAAACGCTTGTGCATTTTATCCACATGAAGCAAACGAAGAATATCAAACGCCTTAGCTTGTCCGCTTTGCATTTGCGAACTAGTTTGGTAATCGAAAACCCACGGCTGCCTGCATTGTAACCATCAGGAGTTCAACCTGTATAATTATCGATCAAGTTTAGAGAAGGAAGACCAAGTGACCTCCCCTTCAATCCGATTACATGGACACTTCATTTAACTGAGAGTGTGGAATGATTTGGCTTTCTGTTTCCATTAGAAGAGACTAATGTTCTTTTTTGACATCCCACAATTCCTCACGGCTGCATCTCAGGGACACCCCTTCCTAATGAATTACATTTTCCCATTAAGATCCGTTACATACAGTATGGCCGTTTTCAAATGCACCGGTTTAACTCTTCGCTACATAGAAAGTATATTAACTTGATTATTTCGGACTGTAAAAAATGAGGTTTTGTACCTTTAATAGAATTACGTACTTCTGGAAATGGTCTCTTCGTCATAATGGATACATTAAAGGTAGTTAGAATTCACCGCAGGTTCTGTTATCACGCGACTGTCGGTTTTCCATAAACAAAAAATATCAAATATTACTGTAATATCACATTAGAAAAGATCACATTAGAGTGTTTTGGCATTTTCGTTTCTTTTTTTGCTTCTCTTTCTTTGAATCACCATCAACGTTCATTTTCAAAAAAGCATCTTCTCAGTCGATGCCCACAGTGTTTCCTCTCAACGTTTAACATATCTGTGCCCGTATGTGTGTGAGACAGCAGCCACCTTCATTAATGAGGAGAGATGTGTATGGGCTGGAACTCCGGGGTCCGCGGAGGCCCCATCAGGCGGATCACATGTCCCTAATGAGCAACCTGGCGACTGCGACCCGGCAATGCTACTTACTCTCTGTCTTACTCTCACCCCCGCACGGCCTTCTGCTTCACCTCACCAGCAGAGTTCATCCTGGGGTCACGGCCCTGCCTTGCACTTCCTGTGAGCTGGGAGCAAGAGAAAGGGAGAGAGTCGGGCTAGCTAACTGTAAAGATGGCTAAAGTGGGCAGAAGACGGAGATAAGACTTCTAACCCCGGGGCTGTGTTTAAAATTAAAAACGTGAAGGTGGGGAGAGCGAAAAGCAGAAAAAAGAGAGCGAGGGAATGGTATAAAGAGATAAGAGACAGGCGCTCGGATCACAGATGAAGGGGGAGGAAAGCCTTTAGTGGGAGTGATCAAGATCTGAGCTATAAAAATGAGAAAACAAGAGAGACTGTTGAAGAGGGGGGTTTCCAAATCCTCTCCTAAACCCTGAGCTGTAAATCATGTCCTGCACACACGGACGCACAAAAGCATCTTTGAACACTTAAAAGCACTGCACTTTCCACATTTCGTACTGCATGGCAACAATAACTAACAGGATGCCTGACAGGGATGAAATAAAAAGATGGACACTGAAATTTCCATATTATAATTTCATCATTTTGTCAAGCAATATGCGTTTCAGAGTAAGACAAAGACACAAAATACACTGACCAATATAGTCAAATCTGTTGCTAATTCTGGGCTGTTGTTTTTCCACTGAAAATAGAAATAAATGTCCTGGAGGATGATGTCATTAACTAAAGGGATATGACAGAAGCTTAACAGGATGGAAACACCTGGAATATTTCTCAAAAAACTGCCAGATTTTCATTTCAGAAATGAGTGCACAGCTCCCGGGGACATTGCAAAGCTGGCAACATCTGCTCAGTAGATGTGACTGTTGCCATTATTTAAAATCCACCCTTATGTTCACTCGCTACAAAAAAAATCAACTTCAATAAACTGATTTCTTCAAAATATTAAAATATAAATCATACAAAATGTATGTAATATATTTGGGCAAATGACATATAACTGGGACATGTTTGCATGTAATGTAATGATCCTAATGCTTGATACAGTATCACCTCTCTAAATGATATTTAGGGCTCCCGCATATGACATATGAATAAGAATAACATCTTAATTTATATTGTTTTTTGATACTACAACAAGTCAATTTTATGGGTCTATTGCAGCGTTATATTTCTTAACAGACATGTTTTTTTATTTCGGCCTTTTGATATTATTTATTTATAGCCAAAGACGACAGACAAGACAAGACACTGGAGAGAAGAAAGAAGGAAAAAGCATAAGAAATATTGGAAAAAAATAATTAATTTACTTAAGTGTTATCAATACTAATTAATATAACTAATGAATACAGTATATTAATACTTATGTTAAATACTCCTAAAATATTATTCCCACTGTCACTAAATAACAAGATGACTGTAGGCTATATAACACATACAAAACATTCTATTAAAGTCTGCGACCTTCATGAAACTCATGCAAAAATTTACCACGGTGCCTTTAAGTTTGTAAAAATATCATATACCTACTGTACTGTAAAAGTGACTACCATAAATTCTCATTTCCTTTCTTTGGTGGTTGTGGGTTTTTTCTTGTACTAGCAACAACTTGTGTTATTTTGGAATACTACCCCAAATAGTTTTAGAAAGAAGTTGTGTACATCTTAAGGTTTATCCACAGAAACATATTTATCACAAAGCCATTATATCAAGTTTAATTTGAGAAAAACGATCAAGAAATAGACACGTCCTTGAATTAGCTCCCACGCTACTCCACGCTATGCTAATTTCTCACACTCCCTCTTTTGCACCTTACATACCTCTGACTTCCCCGTTCAAACGTAGCCACCTCCCCACTGTTCCTCTCTTTCACACACACCCTTGTGTTGAATTTAATTTGGGTGGACGGCTGAATTTGTAACACAGGCGACAGTAATGCTAATGGCGGGTAATAATGGCTGCCTCGGACACGTCAGCATTAGTGAGGGCGCTAGCTGAAATATGGCCGGCGACGAGGATCTAAATCTGCTTAGCATCGATTTTGCTGTTTTGATGAAAATGCACACTGGACCTGGAGGGCTCTCTTAAATCAATTGAGCTACTCAGAGTGGGACCCCGCGGAAATTTGACGGACAAGCAGCGCACCGAGTCTCCAGACGGCCTAATCGCGGCCCAGAACGCTTAGAGACGCCAGCAGTGTTCGAGTTACACGGCGCTATTTCGTATGTATCGAACGCCACGCGTTTACCTGGCCTAAGTGTTTTGGTGGGAGAAGGTGCAGAGAGTTTGGACTCGGCATTTTGCTTTGGTGGGGAATAAAATAAGCAAGGAGATGGGTTGGCTGAGAGGCGGTTTGCATTCATTCACGTCTACGTGAGCCCACATATTATCTGACCATAGGAGATGCACAATTACGAGTGAAATATGGTAATTGCCCACCCTGAAAACAATTTACAGTGATTTATTTTTAATGCATTTTCTAGTTTTAAAATGATTCAGACATTCGAGCATCACTATGCCAGGACCGCTGACGGATTCAGGACGGTTTATTCGTACCGCAGTACGTCCGTGAACGCCTCTCTCTGTCTCTACCGGCTTGTGACCTCGCTGTAACCCTCCCGTGACGGCGACCTCCGCGTGACCTCAGCGGGAAGCGGCAGAGGAGGATAGATGAGTTTCAAGTGAAAGAGGGGAGTTAAAAAAACGTCAGAGAGAGGAGCGCGTAACGCCGCCTAGACGCCATTGTCTCCATACTTCCCTCTCACCCACTTCATCTCACTCCACACACACTTACACGCACATACACACACTTTTACAGTTTATACCTGAAGACATTTAACCAGCTCATTAATTTTAACTAAAGTTGTAAAGGGCACATTTTCAGTGTCTAGTGTTACAAAAAGACATACGCTGCCCACTGTCTAAATATTGTATCAAATGGCAGCGCAGACACACAGGGGAATTCTATATACTAGATGAAGTAGATGAAGTGGAGGTCTGTCTCACACACACTCGCACACTGTTTCACAGTAGCTTTGCGCGGGATCTCAAAGGAGATCAACTTCTGTGGGAGACTGTTAGGGTTTGTTGCTAATGTGGTAGCCGGAGTTTGTCTTTGTAACAATTACAAAAGGTCACACGGGTACAAGCACGCCCTCCGTACGTTTTGTCTTCATACGTAGGAAAGAAAAACACAAAAGATTCCTTCAAAATCTCAGTTGCTTCTTTAAGACAGCAATGAGATTAAAAAGACAGCAAATGGAGACTTTCAAGTCTGGTGCTTCTCGGATTTTTCACACAACAACAATGTTTAAACTGTGCTGAGATTTGCCAGGATACCAGTCAGTCTGCAGTCGAAAGACAAAGATTCCAAATTAAATACATTTGTCATCAGATCTATCCAAGACAGATCATCTCATATATGCTTTCCATAATAAAAAAAAAAATGCTGAAGAAATTTCTGAGACAAAGTTGACACAAATAAAATGTAACCCAGAATTTAAATGGATACTTCACCCAAAAATGAAAATTCTGTTATCATTTACTCGCCTCCGGGTTGTTCCAAATCTGTATAAATTTCTGATGAACACAGAGAAAGATATTTGGAGGAATGCTTATAACCAAACCGATCTCAACACCCATTGACTCCCATAGTAGGATTAAAACGATTGTAGTCAAAAGTGCCCCAGAACTGTTTGGTGTCCTACATTCTTCAAAATGTCTTCTTTTGTGTTCAGCAGAACAATAAAAATGATAAAGTAATTTTTCCTTCTATTGGAGTCAATGGGTGTTGAGATCCGTTTGGTTATAAGCGTTATTCCAAATATCTTTCTCTGTGTTCATCAGAACAAAGAAATTTACACACATTTGGAACAACTCGAAGGCGAGTAAATGATGACAGATTTTCATTTTTGGGTATCACTAAGTTTCATGGGTAACAAAAATCTTCTTAAATCTTCTTATATAATTTACTATTTACTCTCATGCCATATACCAAATTACATGACATTCTTTTTTCCTATGAACAGTTTTTTTAATAAAAATATCTCTCACTTTATATACAGTTTATATACATAAAATACAGTATATGCGGTTTCAGTGGCAACAACACGTTATGTGGTCCAAACTTTACTTCCGGTAGACCACTGACTGCAAAAAATAAGAACTGTTCGTTTTAATATAATTTAATACAGTTAATATACAATAAAACGTTAATATAAATTAATAGTAATATAAATGAAATATTAAATAAATTGTTATATTATAACCAAAAAGACCGGAAGGTTACTTTGGGCCAAGCGCATGCGTCCAATGAAACCGTCTATACAGTATACAGTTTATACATTATATACAGTATATAGTACACAATATACAGTTTAAATACATTTTATACAGTATATAGGTCATAAAACGCTGAAGCTCCAAAAATCGCACATATCGAACATAAAAGTTATCCAAATGATTCTTTTTTAAAGCTCATTTAGCACATCTGAATCCAACACAAGAGCTAAATTCAATAAGGGCGACATTGACAACTTCAAATCTCATCTGTTCTTGGGTGTCACAAGACAAGCTAGAAAAAGTCAGATTAGAGGTTACCGATGTGTTGCCACATTTGAATTTTGCGCTTGTTTTGGTTTCAATTTCGTTAAATAACCTCAAAACAGTAATGACTGATATTTAAAAAATATAGTTTGTTCAACTGAAGTAAGGAAGGAAGTCATATACACATCTGGGATGTCATGAGGATGAGTACATTCTCATTTAACAATTGTCACTTCACGGCAGAGCCGATCCATCCTATACGTAGACTACGCATGTTGCGTAGGGCCTCTGCACCACCAGGGGCCCCCGTGAGTACCGAATCAAAAACACTATAATGTAAAAAAGACGCTATTTTTATAACTTGCGGATTCAACTTCACAGGAATCATTTGGAAATGTGTGAAATACAGAAAAGAAACATCACTATGACGAGCTACTTCGCAAATCACCAAATTAAAAGTTTTGCGTTTTCCTTATAACTCAGATATTTATTCCCGTTGATCCTAAAATGAAATTTACAGATTCTATGTTGACCATTGTAAGAACTCATTACTGCTAGCTCCCTCGTCGATAAACAGTGCTATTTTAAAGCAGTCTTGTTGTCGAGTCTAAGCGTGACGTTAAATCACTTCACATCCCCCGACTAGCTTCTGATTGACTTGAAGCTCAATTAGAGACGAAGCCGTTAGTCCCCTGAGTGGGCTTATGTAAATCAGAGCCTCAGATGCTGACGGCTCACTATGTGTGTGTGGGTTGAGTAGGTGCGCAAATCAAGTGGTGTGCCAACACGAGTGGTCTAATTAATCAGGGACGGGATATATGCACGTGTGGACCTTACTGAAAAGTGTGTGTGTGTGTCGCAAATGACAGTGTTTCAACAAGAACATCCTAATTACCTTTGTCTCCCACTTCTGTCGTATCCTTACGTACAGCCCGTTTTAAGGTGCCTTTGTGTGTGCGCTCACAAACACGTCCGCTTCTTTCATCACGTGGGTTTGTTTGCCTGAATGTCTAGTCACTTATCTCAGACACATCTACAAAATGGCTGCCCCGTTTCAAACAAAAAAAGTGCAGAGCAAACATCTCACTTTAAATGAAAAATGCACTCGCGCACACAAAAACCACTATAGCTACATTTCTGGAGTCTTAACAAAACTGATCTTATCGCCCGCAGACCTCATTTACAAACTCTTGGATGGGACTGATCACACACGAATCCCTTTTCTCTGACCTCGAACCAAATTATGAAGGGCGTCTGTTATTACAGCAAAACTAGGCAACATTGACTCCATATTAAGCGTGCGATCCGATTATAGCGACAAACAGGTGGTTTAAGGTGAAATTTGCAAACCGCTGTCAACAAGCCATTTATTCTTTTAAAATTAAAGTTTACGTCTACCAAGGTCGTAACGCTTTTAATTGATATGTCCTTCTGAATGCCCCTAGCAAACAACGTTTACAGAATATATGGGACATATGTGTTGATCTCACCAAAACTATTTTGTTTCTAGTGTTATGAATACTAAAACGCACTCAAAAATCTGATCAGCCACAAAAAAAACGATGTTTCAGTATCAATAATGAAATAAGGCATAAATGATTTAATGCTCAATATGCCCATCAGCTTGACATAAACTTTGTGTAGTTTATTCAATGGTGTAGTTCTGGCATATGCTTTAGTAATTAAGACTTTAAATATCGCTTGCTGCTGTTTGTTCTGGCAGCAGTTTCTTCTTGAACATCATGTGTAGGCCTACATGAATATCGGTCACTGTCTGACGTTTTCTTCATTGTAAACAATAGTACAGAAGAGGCCATAGTATTAAACTAGTCTAAACAAATTGCCATATTAAAGTGGAAATTAAAATCCCTGCAGAGCACACACAAACCCACCTCACCGGTTAACGCACACAGATACCCAGGCCGATCCCCATGTTTTTTAATGTACTCTCGGAGACCAAAGCGCCTCCTGGCCTGCCAATTAAAAACCCAATAACAGCCTATTAAATAATACATGGGCATTATTTAGTGGCACAATTAAACAATGCGCAATGGAATAAATCCAGATGGGCAAAGATGCAGACGCCAACCTTTCATTTAGACGATGGGACCGCGAAGCTCCGGGTCCTAAAGCTGCCCTCACAGCTGAGTGCCAACGGTGACCAGACATATGCCCGTTTAAATCGCTGTAAAACTGCGCCCCTTTTTAATGGGGTGTTCCGGGGCCCGAATGATAGATGGAGAAAGAGATGATTTATCTTTTTTTTCTCCCTCTCTTTTATTTTACAGGGGCCAATAAAGGTGTCTGTCATAAATTGTTTGGAGATCCTGCGCTCTTGGATGGTCTGCAATAATGAAGCGCTGGAGTACAAGACAAATAAATCTCACCCACACACAAACACACACACAAACAGAGCCCACAGTCCCACAAGCACCATGATGTAACAGCGCTGAGATATGAGCCAGCACATTTACACATTAATTTTGTTTCTGAATTAAGCACTATACTCTCGCAACAGATTTACACAGTCACCAAGTTCACACGAGTTTATCAAACCTCCCGTTTCTATTGCTGCGAGCTGCTTCCTGCTAGGCTGTGAAAAGATGCACACAAAATGTTTAATGTTGACCAAAACTACACTTTATGAATTACCTACTCGGATCAAAAATCTTATACACGTTTAAAGCAGTAGTGTATCAAATACTGCCAGAAGCGACAGGGTACATTCTTCCTGAACATTATTAATAAGTTCACAGTATATTTTCATTTCATGTGCCTATTCAAATTTAACCATGTTGTAAATATTATAGCTCATAACACCGTACTACGGGGGAGTCTCACATACCAGTGAAAACAAGAAACGTACATTTGCATGAGATGGATATAATTATGAATGTGGGTTTTTTGTTAGCACACGTTATAGAGTTAATGGCCATCATAGTCATTCAAACACCACGCTCACTCGCCCTGTTCTTCTAGTGGGTGGTGGGAGACAAGAGGGGTTGAGAGGTCAGCTGGGGTCACAGGTGAAAGTTTGGAGGTCAAGGGTCTGACAGGTCACGCTGGTCTGTATCTGCTAGCATGCGTCACCTTCTTAAAATCTAGCCAATGCATGTACACAACCTAAGGTCAGTGATGTTTTGAACTATTATTTTTGTGATCCACTAGTTATTTTTAATGTTATTCTGTTGTTGAACAAGGAGTAAATGTCTCATTTAATTTGTGGCATCCTGACAGCCGTAGCATATTTTGACTAAATTTATATGCAGTAAATTAAGAATGTTATATCTTATATACTGTTTTAATTTTCATCATAAATTAGACAATCATCATAACATTTGATGATGCAAAAGCAAAAAAACAACAAACAAATCTTTCATATTTCTTCAAAATGTTAAACACTCATTACAGTTTAAAGACAAATGGTTTTATCTGGGTTTTTTAAGCTTTCATGTGATCCAAGACTTGCACCCCACTGTAAATTGATTACAATTCATGTAAAATCATTTCCTTATATTTAACGAATAATCTTTATGCCACATTTGTTATTTAGAAGAGAGTAGAAAGCACAAAGAAAATAAACAATGAAGTGCTGAACATGACCAAAAAGAGGCGCAAGAAGATTTGACCTTCCAATCCATCACATGAGCACCATGATACAATAACTGCAATCCCACAGATCCAATGACTTTTGATTAAATCTTTTCTTACTCATGTATACAAATCCAGTGACACACACACTCGAACGAGAAGTCTCCCATGACACTTTAATCGATGGTAAGGCTTGTCGACTCTTTGACACAAATCAGGGAAATTAAGTTTAGGAGGCTGTTGAGAAGCTAATGGCAGACCAATGTGGCACTATGGTGCAGCCTCGGACACTGAAGTAAATCACAGCGGGGGGTTTGTGTGCGCCTGTGCCTGTGTTGGGGAATGACAAATGTTAGCATGGCCATTCATCCAGCGGTTTGTTTTTATGACCATTTTACAACAGCCTTTACCCACCTTTCTTGATACAAGTTTTACATTATGTAAATGACGTATACACTATAATGTAAACATACATTGATTTGTTCTAGTGGCGAGCCCTGAGTCAGGGCCTTATAAAACATTGCTGCAGTATTTACGATGACACCGTGTATTCTGGCCTGTAGGCGGGTGTGATGGGCAATTAATGCCAAAACCAACTGTGATTTCTTCTTTACGTATGTAACCTGGCAGACCTAAAACAACTGACTGGACAATCTGATCATTTCACCTCCAGCTGCGACTGACTCATGTCTTACGCATCAGCCAATCAGGGCTTAGGGCTTCATGATCTTAGTTTTCCTGCTGTCAAACTAGAACCAGCACATACAATTTTTTTAAGAAACACATTTTTTATGAAACACACATTAGAAGTAAAGGAGTAACGGATCATTTTTTAATAATAACTAGGCAGTGTTGGGTGTAATTAGTTACTAAGTATTTAGTTACTGTAATTTAAGTAAGGGATTACTCTTATTTTGTCTGTCATTTAATTACAGTTACTTCTGATGTAATTAAACTAAATACTTTGTGTAATATACGTGTGTGCAATAGTGGAATTGACATCAAAACTCTAACTTTGAAATCCGTGCTTTAATGTATAATTCTCACAATTGTAATACTTTTGTCAGTTAATAGTACTACTTTATGCAGTTTTATATTATTTATTTGAATGAATTAAAAGAGCCGTTTCATGTCTATCCTTGAATCTCTTAACCAAGGTTGATGTAGCATATAGAAAGTAATTAGTAATAAGTAATTAAATACTTTTTGGAGAGAGTAATTTGTACAGTATTCTAATTACACTAATGAATATGTAATTAGTAACTAGTAATTAATGACTTTTTCAGAGTAGCTTACCCAACACTGTAACTAAGGGTGGGAGAAAAAATCGATTCACATATGAAATCGATTCAATCAGCTAGCGATTCGAATCGATTCACAAATTTCAAAAATCTATTTTTTTAAATGTTACTAAATATAATAACGTGACGTCTTTGGAACAAATAAGACTGAAGTCAACTGCAAGAGCGTGCAAACATAGCGAAGCTTACAGGAGCAGTAGAGAAAGAGAGAAAACCAAATACATTCAGCCCTGTAGGACTAAACTGCAAGATAAACAAAATACATTTTTAGGATGGTCTTTCTCTGCATTTGCTCTGTGTAGTGAGTGAGCGGCAGGGAGAAACAGCGCATTCAATTTACTATACCCCAGCTGACTTGTTAGTAAGTGCAAAATTGCGGTTCCCAAAACCAGCCACTGTTTAGACTTGAACATGAACATACATCTGTAAATATTCCCCGTTTGTTAGCCAGTCGGACGCGCTGGGTGCTCTGCACGGGACTAATAATCTAATATTGGTAAAATAGCCACTCTTTTAATGCATGTGTATAGGATGATTTTGTCATACGACGTTGCAATTTGTGTAAGTGACTGTCGTTAAACATACAGCACTAATGAGTCGCGTTTAATTACTATTATGTACCTGTTTTAATGTCTGACAGCAGAGAACGTCAATGAGAATGGTTTTACTGGGCACTCAGTTCTACAAAAATACAATATGTGACCGTTCTAAGAGTAGAAGCCAAAGTACCAACACTAGTCTGACATAAACGTGACGCGATGACATCTTAAATCTTAAATATGCTAATTAGTACATAATTCGTGACCCTAAGAATCGATTCTGAATCGAATCGTGAGGGACCAAACAATTCCCACCCCTAATAATAACATTGACCAACATTAAGTCATGATCTGGCCCAGATAGAAGTGACACACAAAGTCATCTTCTGCAAGATTCTGTATGATGGATTTGAAATAGTTGAAGATAAGCATATTAGACAATAAATACCGATTAATTACCTATTTTACATTATGAGATTTATTCATTTAAATATATATAAGTTTATGTCTGATCATGTATATCAATTATGTTTAACCATACAGCCAATGAAAAATACTTTTGGCTTGAAATAAAAATTAAAAAACAAGACTACGACACAATGGAAGTAAATGGGCAATCTGTTTTCATTCTTGTTAAAGCATAAAATGTTCAGCAAGCCATTTACTATTTGACCTTTTATGAACCGTAAATACTGCAGTCGAATGAACTTCTGATCACGGATTACCTTCCGGTATCATGCTCTGTTTAGCGCCTTTACAGATGTTATATGGTCATGAAATGTATACACAATTTACTGTTCAAAAGTCAGTCGGTTAGAAAAATCTTTTTTAAGATGTTTCTTCATATATTTTATTTTATTGCCCAAAACATTTGCACAGTATACTTCTCATCATCATGCTACATATTCTGTATTGTAATGTTTCTTGCCGAGATGTACTGTACAAAATTGCTTTACTGTATGCATAATGTTTGATTAAAAACAGGGACGAGTCTAAATTTTAAACTATTATAATCTACATTATGCCACAAATGCTGTTGACACAGCTTACTGTATTACAGATGATGTAAATGTTGGCGACTGCTGCAAGCTATTATTATACTCTTTGACTGAAATAATCATATCTACAATTACACCCGCACAAACAGCATTTGGAATGAAGTATCTTACAGAAAATAAAGGCACGCTGCTGTTGACCTCAGAGCATCACAATCCATTCGCTGCTCCTCATATTTTTTGTTTCCAACAGGGGAAAGTAATCTCTATCTCTTTCTCTCTTGCTCTTATCTAAAGGGCTTCCCATTGCTTGTGTCTTGTGAGAGGCCTTTGAGTACTGAGCTGATAAGCGTTTTTAAACATCTGAACACACTCATCTGTTAAACACGGGAACAAATCTCACATATTGAAGAAATGCAGTGGCTGAATTGTCTCTGTCTAGCTTTTCTGTGGGAAGTAGCTGGGAGATTCTACATAAGAGATGCCATGTGACAATGACGTGCTGTGTTTTTTTAATATACGTGTTTATATACACATACACATATACTTATATAGTCTATAAAAGTATATATAAATACATTATATAACAAATTTTATTAAATAATTTATTAATAAATATGTTTATTTTATATTTATTTTTTGTACAAATATGACCTTCAAAAACACTAAAACACAATAATACACATCCACCAACACACACACACCCTGTGACTCCTTAGCCACCTAGTGTAAAGCATACAGAAGGACAGGTAATGTGACCACAGACTGTTGCTTTTCTCAAAAGCTTATAAATATTAAAACAAAGAGGAAGTGCTTTAAACAGAAAATGAATAATGTATTCATAAGGAGGTGGAGATACACTGAATGAAGGGCGGGGGCAGGGAGACATCTTGGAAGGACAAAATTGAGCCGACAGTGCTATCCTGTGGTGGACTGCTAGAATGCAGCTGTGGATTATATGCTAAGAGTCTTCTAGGAGTTCATTTCCAATTGCCATTTGCAAGACTGCAATACAAGATCTGTTCGTCAATTATTTCTCCAAATTATTTTTAATCTGCTTTGAACATTTGGAACAAAGAAACTTAACTCCGGAATGGCAAAATATTTTCAGAACTGGTTAAAACATTTTTTTCACGATAGTTAATATTTGCTGCAAAGAAAAAAATAAGTATTCTATAAACTTCTTTACTTGTTTACATGTCTTAACATTTTTTAAAGTAAAATATAAAAGATTAAATCGTTTTTGCTGTGCTAAGTAAAACTTATTTATTACAAATTAATTCATACAAATTATTAATACGAATTAATTTGTATTCCTTAAAGAAATGTATACTATAATAAAAATAAAATAATTCTTAAGAATGTGAAATTGTAACACCCGCTTAATTAAAATACTTCAATTAAATGTTCTCAATATTTCTTAAAGACCTGTCCACATCCCTACCATGAGACTGATGTCATTTTCCCTCTAAAACTTTTCATTTTAATCTGCCCTCCATCTTTGACAATATCCATACATTGCAATTATCTATTATTATGAAAAAGATGAGTAAGGTTTTGGGATGAAAATCTGCCTGAATTAATGGTTCTATTAATCACTGGTATGTCTCTAGCTTCTCGAGTCCCTTCTATCAGTCTGTTATTTATGAGTTTCCTGAATGGAGGTCTAATTGCAGAGTTGGCACTTCAGGTGACTTTTAAACCCTCGGGGATTTGCATCATCCCATGTCTTTAAGAGTCACCTTACCAAGAGAACATACACAAAGTTAAGATTCCTTTCTGTACGAAAGGGCAAATGTCGGATGTTGAAAGAGGCCTTCAGCAGGTGGTACCAAGAGGTAAGTGTGTCTTTAAAGATGACATTAACTAATAATTATAATAAAAATATTACATACTATATATACTGTATACAGTACATACATAGGCCTACATATAGACACAAATATACACACAGAACACTTTATACACACACAAAAGAGCCAAAACTAATTCAATTCAAAATGTGCAACACATTTTCATTTAGCAGACTATATTTTAACTCAAGTGAAATACAAATGAAAGAGAAATTCATATATTAAAAGTAAAATCACATCTAAACAATAAGTCTTATACTATTTTCATAGTATCTCATACTTCATCAAGGTGTATGATGGCAAGTTTGCAGTTCTGGAAGAAAGCACCAGGGGGCGCAGTAACTTATTGGGCCTAGAGCATCAATGTTAGTGGCATTTGAATGCACGAAATCCTGAAAGACGACTGAAGTTGAGCTTTCAGACAAATACTGAACCGGGTCAAATGATTGTAGCCTTTAAATGACATGCAGCCCTCTCAACAACGATGTCATTAGAATCAAAATGTTTGATATCTTGTAACACTTCGCACGTTCACGGGTGAAAATTACAAACCACTTTCAGCTTTTGAGCGAACACTTTTAAAGTGAGCCGATTCTAAATGACCTTTGGGATGCAGCCAAGACCTGCAGCCCGCCAAAGAAAAAAGACTGATAGAAACAATTAGATAGAACCTCCTCTTCGCAAATCCACAAGAGATCTATTTCACCCTGTGGAAATAAAGGCCATCAGAACATCTCTGCCAAAAGAAGCAACTAGAAACAAAGAATAAAAGTGACATTTAAGACAGGTTTGTTGCATTGGGAGGACAATGATTTACCGCTTAAGAAAAGCTCGGTTTTAAAGTTCCTCCGAGAAGCCGGGATTATTCTATCGTAACGGCAAAAGAGTGAAATCCCTTGGTTCCTATTCGCCACTTTCATCTCGGCAAAGCCGTTACGTCCATCCGAGATTATGCCCTAAACCACTTACAGAGGTAACAAAGATCACATACAGACTTGACATGAAAGAGAGCGGGAAACTAATATTTACATGAGCGCAGGTGTTAATATTCACCCTCATTAATTCCACGGCTTCTTCAGAGTGCTTCAAACGGGCTGCCCGGGCTTTGAGAATACACAGGCCTTGTCCTGTGCCCAGAGCTCGTGTGTTTGGACAACACTAATCCTGCCATAGGTTCGCCTGACACTGGGGGTCTTGGTAAGAGGGGCTCTTATGATAAAGAAGAGGAAAAATGAGGGTCAGCAAAGGAGTTACTATTTTTTCTTTTGAAATATTCATTCAAACAAATTTGTAGTTTTTTTGAAGAAAATGAAAGTGGTCTTCCTGTTCAAATGTATAGGGGTGTTTCTGCAACTGCGGGCACTTTTAAGTCCCAGCACTGAAATTTTTAGATTTATGTCCAAATTTGTCATATGATGCTTCATGAATATATTCACAGTGTCATCACACTCCTTGAACAAAATTTTAATTCATGATTAATGTGATTTAATATAAAATTTTATAAAACGGTCAGTTCTGGTCCTTGATTCTGATTGGCTGAGCAGAGTTCTAAGCTGTTATAAAATACCTCAATATATAACGGCTGACTGCACCACATAGCCTAAATATCATTTTATTTACTTTATTTTATGAAACCTTGCTAAGCATATGGAATAACCGTTTTATAAAAGCAATAAGCCCCGCGAAGCAGTGGGTTACAGTGCATTTTATAACAGCTACGGGGTTTTAGGCACTCCGCTTCGCGTCGTGCCACAACGCCCTTAGCTGTTATAAAATGCACTGTAACCCACTGCTTCTTGGGGCTTATTGCTTTATTATAGCATTTATAGATCCAAACACCGTTTTTGTTCATGTCCCACAACTCTGGTCACAATATTAAGATATGTAAAATAAGTTAATTGAATTACAATTTGACATTATTTCAAATGGAATTGTTTAATATGCATATTCATTTACAGCATCGTAAATGTTTTTGTATATTTTACTGATAATTTTTATAATATTTATGAAGTAAATGTGCCTGTCCCACACTTTTGAGTCCATACCGCAACGATGAAAAAAGGCTTTTATAATGAAGTTTTATCAAAGACAAACAAGTCTAGTTTCTATGGAAACAGAAATTACCACATGAGCACATTGCTGACAGATTAGGCCACCTCACTACGCCAAAAATATAAGGTAAATATCATCTTTTCTGAGTCAGTATTTATTGTGTGTACTTACCATACAGCTTAGTAATTCTATACTTTGAACTACATTTTAAAAATAAATATATATTACTGTTTAAATCATGTATATTAAGATGCTAAGAGTCAAAACTAATGTAGTAGACCTTACAAGCTGCCAATTGGCTGCAATATTAGCAAAAATATCATTTCCGCAACATGTCTTTAGCGCAGCACATTTTCAAGGTTTCCTGTATTTTATTTACAAATATAAAAATAAACATGTTCCAGATTAAAATATTAATGACTCCATAAAATATTAATGACCTTATAATATGTATTTCAGACTTGGTCCAAAATAAAAAATCAACCCCTGGGAATTTTAATTTGAATCATCAGTCAAAAGTGCCCTTAGTTGCAGAAACACCCATAGACAGTTATTATAAAATGGGTGGTTGCCAAGGTGTTGCTATACAGTTGCTAGTAAGGTTTCTTATTGGCCAAGGTCTTACTACAAATCAAGCCAAAGGGAATTTTAATTTCATCTGCCAATAAAAAAAAGTGATCAAACTTCTCAACAAGCCACATCATTTGATCTGGAGGACAACCTTACCATGACAAAAAATCTCACAACCAAAGATGACGAGGCCAACACATCTCATTTATCTCAAGACATCGTGTGACGTCTTGTCAACGGAAACATTTCCCAATATCAAACGATAAACCCCGTTACCACTACGATGAAAGAGCCACCCTGAGGACGGATCACGGCATGGGTCAGACGTCAGCATCGTGAACATCGGCCCTCCTTACATGGACGCATACAAACCTCACACACAACCGTTTTCTCATTCGTGTGGTCGCCTGAGGCGGAGTGGAAGCGATAATATTTATATCGCTCCTCTCTGCACTGTTTTACGCCCGCAGCAGACGCAGTCTGAGTCTCTCCGCTGCTCTGATGACTGCCATAAAATCAGCTGCCATAAAAATTGATTTGAAGCAAAAGAAAGAAAATGGAGACACACTCCAAAATAATTATACACATGAACGCTTAAACGCCACCGCGGTGACGCTGCGTGAGTTATGGCACATATTTACCCACAACGCACCACAAAAACATGCACCCCCCACCGTGACAGAGTACACACATTTTTAAAGCTTTTATTATTACGTTCATCCGTCTTCATATACCGAGATCAGCTTGATTCACTTCTTACTCCGATGCAAAGTTTTTTTTATTTTCACAGTGACTTCAATGCCACGTGTTTTTGTAGCATGCGTAGTTTGCTGTGGAGATTGTTATGATGTGTGTATACAGTTTGTTTGAGAGACAGGCCTGCGATGAGTCTATCCACAGGGGTTCACAGTAAGGACCATATTGCTCACAGTGAGCGAAGCCCATATACTTCACTAACAAAGAGCACAGCAGCAGTTCACATGGTGTCAATTTGTTTGTTTCGCTTGAATCTGCCGCACAAGCAAAGAGCGAGAAACAAAAAGATGTAAACTTTTGTGTGCACTGAAATCATCAATAACAACAGCATTTAGGGTAAACCTTCCTTCGGGCAAACGTAATTTTGTAAACTAACGTAATTTTGTAAACTAACGTAATTTTGTAAACTAACGTAATTTTGTCTAATGACTAGATGAGCTGCGTTCAAAATCAGTCATAGGTGGAATATTGCCACCTGCGCAACGGTTCGGTTCTATAATAACGTCTAGATATCAACAGTGTCTATTAAACTAAAATCTACAGACAACATCGCACAAGCTAATGAGCTACAATAAAGCTGTACTATTGTCATGTTTTCTAGTGAAATTATCAACATAATTTAAAGTCTCAACTAAAAGTTATTGTTTTTTTATAAGTTCATGCTATACTTAACTAAATAAGCTATAATAAAATGGATAAGATATAAAATTAGCCAGTGTTGGCTAAATCTGGTGCATTTTACATATTGTATGTGTTATTATTGTGCATTGTCCCTGATCACTAAAATGAAATGAAATGAAATAATAACGTGCACTGTTAAAAAAATCAGGCCTTAACTAAACATTTTTACAAAAATTTCAATCGACACAATTGCAAATAATCACTTGTGTGAATAGACTGTTCCCTTAAAGGGATAGTTCACCCAAAAATGAAACTTCTGTCATCATTTACTCACCCTCGTCATTTCAAACCTGTATGACAAAAGAAGATATTTTGAAGAATGTTGGTTACAGAAGATCAATGTCATACAGATTTGAAATGATAAGAGATCAAATGATGACAGAATTTTTCATTTTGGGTGAATTATTACTTTAAATTTACAAAACTTTAACTGAGCCAATTTTTAAAATTTACTTCAAAACTTAGGGTCAGGGTTAGGGTTCATGACTTTTTACAGTATACCTTACAATGTTCAATTACTTGGAAGACACTATTTGAGTCCGATACAGTGATTTTTTATCATGATAGTTAAAGTTGTCTAAACTTTAATGTATGACCTGTACTGGATTGAAGACGTCTATGTATAATTAACTACACTTTCAAATACATCCCACCCACTCCACTCAGACATCCTGTAGAATCTGTCTTCTGTTTTTACTTTGCCTCTCTTTTTTCTTACCTCACATCCTTTCCTCAGATCATAAGTAATGCGCTTCATCACTCATTCGGCTGCGGCCTCCATCTGACCCTGAGCAGAGTTCAGGTAAACCAGAGCATGTCCTTGATCCGACTCCCTTCACTTCCCCCTTCATTCATTTATCAGTCTCTACAATACTGAGCTCAGCCACAATCACACTTTTCTTCTCCCCTCCTGTGTTTCTCCATAACTCAAGCTGTTTACTTCTCTGTCTATCACACATATATAAGCGATTCTTCAAATAGAGGAACTTTTAACCGCTTGAAATGCTGAACTTGTTTGATTGCTTGATGTTCCATTAATCTTAAAGGGACAGTTCACCTAAAAATACATTTTCTGTCATCATTGACTCACCCTTGAGTTGTTCCACATCTACTGAAAGATATGTAAATATATGCACTACCATAGCAAGAAAAATGACAATGGTTGTCAAAAGTGCCCCAGAACTGTTTGCTTTCCTGCAGTCTTCAAAATATCTTCTTTTGTGTTCAACAGAACAAAGACATTTATAAAGCTTTTTTTCCTACTATGGTAGCCAATGGTGGCCAAGAACTGTTTGGTTACAAGCATTCTTCAAAATAGCTTTCTCTGTGTTCATCGGAACAAAGACATTTATACAGATTTGGAACAATTTGAGGGTGATTAAATAAAGACAGAATTTTCATTTATGAGTGAACTGTTCCTTTAAACCGTTGTCCTGGAATGGAGATCTGACCTATTTTCATTTGTTGATGTTGATGTACATTTGCTAATCTACTCTTTAAACCTATTACCTAAAAAACATTTTATTAAAAAAATTCAATTGAGCCACTATGATCGGAAGGGCCAAATTTCACAATGTCTTTAGTACTTTTCTGGACCTTGACAACAACTATAACCATGATGTTTATGAGGAGGTCTGGAAATCTCTCGGATGTCACCTAAAATATCTTTATTTGTGTTCCAAAGACGCCGGGAGGTCTTAAAACATGTTGAACGTCAAACACAATTTTGATTTTGAGATGAACTTTTCCTTTAACTTGATCAAATGTAATATGCATACTCAACGAGGCTGGTCTTGCTCCGCCCTCTTTACTTCATATGCCTCATTAGTTCTCCCTTCTTCAACTTGTATCCAATCAAGAGCCAGAACATCACTTAAGCCCCTCCCCTTTGCTTTCTTTTAGAAGGACCTGAGGAGCAGTTTCTTTGGTTTGTGTAACTGTATTTGTGGAACAAATCTATTCTTATCTCTCCTCTGATTCCCATCAACGTCTTCGCTCTGAGAAATCAATGTTTATCTCTATAGCTCAAGTTATCGCACACACAGCTTGAGAACCCGATTTTTTCTTATTGTATAAATAGTGTGATAAAACAGATTAAACAGGTGTTGGAAACAGCGTAAAGACTTCTATTCTTTTTTTCTACTAGCCATTTCATAAATCTAAGATGGACCTATCAGGTACGTGTATCATTTACGTCCAGAACCGGCAATCCATCCCACAGCGCCTGACAAACACCGTGACAAAAGAGTCAGGCAGCACCTGTATCTCGCCACTTATCCTGCCATCTCAGCCCTGTGTCCATCTCTGCCGTGTTATCTCCACACCTTCCATTCACACTGTTGGATGGATGCCTCTGAAATAAAGGAGGCATAGGCGCAGTTCATACGGGGGATGTCTGGTGTCATCGGGACAATAACGACCCCCTTTACCGTGGTGATGAATGATTGGCGGTTTGCTCTGTGATTTGTCGGCGGGAGGCGGAGAACGAGGTGCGGTGGAGGCCACGGGCAGACGAGGTGCTAACGGATGGACTTTGTCTCCATGCGGGACGAGACCCACCTTAGGCCTTGCCTCTCATTCCTAGACAGAAAGGAGTTCTGATGACGGACAAACACAGGGGGAACATGGGATGCTAATGAGATCTGACAGAATTGACGAGTGAGGGTCTCCGCTCCATTCGCTCCACTTTGTATTCAGAGACGCAAACATTGGGAGGAAAATGCAATCTACACTTCACAAGTTATAACGTAATATAATTCGCCACATTTTGGAATCACAGTGGGAATTTTGAAGTGGGAATTTTGAGGTGGGAATCAGGTTAAAAGCGCAGTTTCCTTTGATGACACAAGAACAGCGTAATCCACATGTTTCCCAACACTGTTCCTGAAGCAAAACCGATAGAGAATTGTGAATTTGCAACGCAAAGGTTATGGATTTATACAAAAAAGTGTATAGATTAAAAGGCATAGTTTACCCAAAAATAAAAACCCTTGTGGCGTTTAAAACCTGCCTTGAAGATATTTTGAGAAAAGTCTCTGTGGTTTTGTGTACATACAATGTAAGTCAACTCATATGTCATACAATAATGAACGCAATAATGCTGTAAGTTTGTATAATCAGTTTGAATTACATTAAAATACATTTGTAAACTGCAAATTATATAACCAACACAACATCGTGATCGTTGATCAACTTTCACACATCACAGCGCACACATGGCACTGACATTTGCATCTTTCTGCTATCTTTATATCAACCTAAACCTCTGACTAAATGTAACTTGTGAAGTTTGAAAATGATTTGGTAATTGCAAACCATAGCGATATGCCTAGTGTAATATACACATTTCAATCATTTTAATATATTGTGTAGCCCTACTCTATACTGAAATCCTATTGGTTAGGCTAAACCTGGTGACCTTGTACATCAGTCATTTCAGGGTGGTTTTAAACTTGCTCTTTGACCTCATCCACCAGCAGCTTTGAAGAAGGAAACCTAAAGGCCGGTTAAGAGAGTCTGTAACCCTCTCCTGAGACTGTCCTGAGGGGAGAAGAACAGTGAGATTTTCAGACTTTCTAATCTAAACTTCACAGATATCAGCCTTCAGTAAACCGAGCTGCAGGTGTAGAGAGAATCAAAGGTCGCTATCGTTTGTGGGGTCAAAACTCTACCTCTTCAAAACTGCCCTGTGGTCAGAAGCAACTTCGAGGTCGGGCGGTTTCACCTTGACCAGATCTACGTGACTTCAAACTACTGAGGCTACACGAGCTGCTTGCAAAAGTTAAAGTGTGATTTTGCTGCGGGCAGGCGATCAAATTTACCCTCTATGATAATCTTCGTAACTATTTTATGAGGCTGCTAATTTGTATGGATTCGTACGATGTTATTTGTATGTTTTAGTACGATTTGTGCCAGTGACAGTTAGTTTTAGGGGAGGTGCTTTAGTATTACTTTTTTCTAATATTAGTACATTTTTACATCATACAAATTCACCTCTTAAAATAGTTACAAATATCCATCAGTATGCAACACCAAGGCCATAAAATAGAACAGTTTTTTTTTAATTGTCGCTTTTTGTTGGTTCAACTTAAAAAAATAAGTTGCCTGGTTGCCTTAAAATTTTGAGCTAATGCAACTTAAAAATATTATTTAACTCAATGAATTTGCTGCAAACTTGTTGTGTTGATTAATATTTTTAAGTTGAATTAACTCAAAATTTTAAGGCAACCAGGCAACTTATTTAAATTGAACCACAGTTCATTTTAAATGACTGTTTTCATAACAAACACATACATACAATAAATTAACATTTATAGGTTTTATATTTATACACTATAAAACTTTGCTGTAGCTTTGCAGCAGGTTTACTGTAGATTCAATTTACAATTTTGTTTTAAACATAAACTGGCCTATTTCTTATATTTTCTTTCATGAAACGAGACTATATATCTTAGGTCACTCTTGTTATGTAAATGTATCATAATTAAAGAAGTTTCAAATATTTTTGCTAAAAATCAAGACAAAAATGCTTAGTAAGAATGTCATTTTTGGTATTGTTGCTGTGCTAATGCCAGTCTCCTCTTGCTCATTTCGAAACTCAAAAGTGTTTAAAATTAGGTTAAAGTTAAGTTTAAATCAAATTGAAAACAGTACTACAGTAATAGGAAAGTAATTAAATCAGTAAGTTACTGGCAAACCTGCTGCAAAACTACAGCAAAGTTTTACAGTGATAATGCACCACAGAATCCAGTTAAGATAAACACTGTCATTCATCAGCTTCTTCAGAATGAAACCCATGACTTTTGCGAGTATGTCCATGTATTGTCAACAGTTTGCTTGAGCGACACTTTTTCAACACTGACGATTCACAGAGGAGGGCTTTTCCCATCATTCTTTTGGTATTCTTTCCCCTCAATAACACAATCACAGCGATGCTCACGAGACGCTCAGTTAGAACAAGCTAGCATCTGATCTCTCTTAGAAGCCTTCATTGTTTTTTGTCCTACAGAAGTTGTTCCTACACAGTCAGGGAAACGACACAAAGATTTGATCTTGATCTGATCAAATGTATACTTAAATGCGCAGTGGTTTTGAGCAAATTATTAAACATGGACATGCAATGTGTCACATACTATTATTTTCAGGATTTTTCCACACTTATGAATATAATAATGATACAGTACTATGGTAATACAATCTCAAATCACCACTGTACCATGGCATCGTCACAACACTACCTTTGTAAGAGAACAACTCAACGAGTTACATTCAGACTGATGTTGTTGGTTTTAGTTGCTGTACTTTGCATATCTGTTCAAGGAAAATCTAGTATCAAATTTATTCTTTCCATTCTCCTAGTTTCTCCACACGCTTCTCATCCATTCTGCCAGTCTCCCTGTCAAACGCACAGCCTCTCTCTCTTTCTCTCTCTCTCTCTGTGTTTGTTCAGTCGTCCCTCTGTACCTCTCTGCCTTTGTCAGGACTAATGTTCTCAAATGGAGGGAAATTAAAGCAGGGAAGCCATGCGTGTCGCACACTAACTCTTCCCCCGGCGGGCCTATTGGGTCGCAGTATGCATACTGATGAAGGCACACGGTTCCTAGCCTCCCCTGCGCTGCGGCCCCACCGCCTCCTTCACACCTTTGAGAAGCCGCGCTGCCGCACGCATGAAATATACATGCAGAAGAGAGAAGCCGAGATCATCTGAATTCATTGAGTTACTCATGCATATTCACATACATACACACAGAAACAAACTCACACACACAGATGAGCTTTGTTGCGTTAAAACCACCATGGCAACTTTTTCACTTTTTTAGCCTCTTTTCAAATGTCTTCTGTTTATAGATTAAGTTTGATGCTCTTCCATTATAAAAATGAAAAAATATTGCACTTGTGAAATAATGTTTATGTAACAATGTATTATGTGACAATTATGTAATATTTCACAAACTGTGACGATCACTTCGATTAGATTCAGAACAACTCTGCTTCTAAAAATGTTCTGCTCAAATACGCCTGCACTTTAGATCATGAAACTCATGAATCCATACTGTAGATATAGCAACACAGATTCTTTATTATAACATACTTTTGTGAATGTTCTTACTTTCTAGCACACACTTAAATTTACACGCATACAGTGAACGTGGGTGTCAGCAGGAGGTAGGACAGTGGTGATTTGTGAGGTTTCCTGCTGCAATGCTATGAAGTTTGGGGACAAATCAATCTGATCTCTGCACAGACCTGTCTGCCTAACCCACTGAAAAATGGCCTTTCAGAACAGATCAACTGACATGAAGACAAGTGTGTGTGTGTGTGCGTGCGTGCGTGCGTGCGTGTGCGTGCGAGGACGTAAGATTTAAGCGAATGTTGAATCAAGCATGTATTGTATGTAAAAGTCACAAAAATACATGATTTGCAGAAAAAATTGCATTTTTTAAAACATTTGCTTGTTTTTTATATGAATCACTTTTCATGTCATTATGTCAATTATACAATATTATCATAGACATGGTTTTGTCTGTACTGTACATTGATGTAATTTCAGAAATATTGTGAACATGTTTTAAAGAGAAACTCTGACGGGTCTACAGACGTTTACATGGTCTAGCCAAACACTACAAAAAAAAAACACGTGACCCATTTATAAAAACAATTTACATGAAGGTTTACATTGAAAGTGTTAATAATTATTTTCGATTTATTTACTTTTCTAGTCATACAACATTGTTTTGTCTGCTCAAGGGCAATATGGCATTTCCAAATACAACTAATGCAGTATAAAAAAAGTGATCGTGTTTGTTGTTTTCATAAATTTGTTCTAATTTTGGTCGTTACATAACAGACCCGCCAAACGCTTTAAAACCCAAGTGACCGACAACTTCGCAAACATCTCTGTATTAATAATCCATTCCTAGCGCTGATCAACCCAAAACTAACAGACCTTCGACCCCTCAGGCTCTGTGCGGTCCGGCCTCACTCTTAATCGCAAACTCCGCCATAAAACTATTTGACTAGTCACCCTTCTGTTCCTCTCCACCGCCCATAGCCGACCCCGCAGACACACTTGTCCTCCCGGGCCGACGGGGTCGGCCACCCTGCCCCGGAGTAGGTCCAGTCGCCCGCCTCCCTGGTGCTCGGGTAATGGGCTGGCAGGAAACAGGCTTCCTCCAAGCGTTGGAGACACTGTAAAACACTAATGGCTCACTGTGGGGATCCGCGGTTGAGCTGGGGCCCCCGAACCAACCCCATTATTCATTAGACGAGAACGTTATTTATTGCCTCCCGGCACAAACACAACAAGCCAATTAATAATTAAGCATTTCTATCCGCCTCTGTACCAGACTGCTCGGATGAGGAGAACAGGAGATATGAGCGAGAGCGTGAGATATGGGCGGCCGTGAGCCGCATAACTTCTGCGCTATTAAAGAAAATGGCAGTTAAAACCGAACCATTGTCTGGAAAGACTCGGAGCCAAGTCCAGACGAAGTGAAGTGGAACCACCGCCGTGGCTTTTGTCCAAAACCTAACGCTCTATATCCAGCCTACTGTACATTAGGTAATGAATATCAATAAATAATGTCAATACAAATCTGATGAACAAGACCCGATCCTTTCTTTTACTAACTCCAGGTCGTTCCCGATTAAAATAAAAAAAAAAACGCGGTCTTTCTCTCTGAACGCACAAGAGACATAGGGAGAATAATTTATCTCAGTTCAATCGTCTCAGTAGACCTGATGTCTAGAATAAAACGACACACATATCTGCGCTGATTTTACGACACAGTTCACCTCTCAATTGGCCACTGCAAACATCTCTGACTTTGCAGAAGGAAAAATGCATACGCACATAACAGTCAGTGTCACATTAACGGTCGATGGCACAGATGAAGGTCACCCCTCATGAATTTATTAGCCAATCAGAACGCTCACAAATAAGGCACATCAGTTAGCATGCTAATGCAGGCCATGTTGTCTCATAAAGCTTGTGTTTTAAGAGAATGCTTCGATAGAGCGATCAAACAAGGTACTTTAGGAAAAATGTATTTTGATCATTACCGTTGATCGTTTAGATAAGAAACTGCCAGATGATCAAATTAGACGCAATATGTGACTGCGCAAACAATACATTTCTACTTTTTATGCACAAAGTATTTGAAATATGGCATAAACATGTGACTTGGTTTTAGTCAACATATTTTGCATACACAATGATTGTTGCAAAACCAAAATGTGGTATATATAAAAGAAATGTATAGACCACTTTTCAAGACGTAAACATTGGTCCAGAAGCACTTCCAGTTGCAGTTTTTATTTCCGTTTTAAATCTTACGCATATAAGTAAATCTTAAACATATTCGTTTAAGATTTTGATTTGGTTAAAAATGTTCTGTTAGTTGTGTTCTGTTCATACATTTGTTCGTGTAGTGTTAAATAACTGAAACGAGAACTTCTGGACCAGCTTTGCTTATTTCCTCCAAAGTGGTCTATATGCTCACTTAAATTTTTTACTCAGTATGACAACGTGCGCATAAAATACGAAGAAAAGACATGCAACAGACAAGTCATGTGACTTAAAAAATTATACCAACAAATAATATATTAATTTGTCTATGACATTACCCAACTACTTGATTGACTACTTCCACATCGCAGAACACATTGGCGCTTTGAGACGCAAGGCATCTGCCATTGGTCGCTAGCCAGTACGACATTTGTCAAAGCGTTTCTTCCAAAGCCTCTAAATCACAAGTAATTAATTACATTTTATAAAAAACAGCCTCAAACTGTTTGCTATTATTCCCAAACAGTTTTTTGAAATATTTAAATTCTTCGCCAAGATGGTGACAGCTTATGACGTTCCTAGGATGTACGCGCTTTTGAGACGGATATGGAGCACAGGGAAAGCTGTAAAAGGAAACCCATCATGTCTGTCTACTCCACCCCCAAACCCTCACCACCAAACCATCACTTAACTCCACCCAGCTCTTTTATCAGTCTGCTCTTACTGGAAGTGCATCAGACCTGACCTGAAACTTCAACTCCACCGCTATCGAGCGGTTGTGGGCAGGCTGGGGAGGCTCGACTCCATGCCCAAGTCTGTCTGTGCTGGCCTGCCGGCTTGGAACTTCACCTCGGTCACCAGAATGCTGGATCACCAACTCATCATCTGAAATAAAATTACAAGGCAATCCAATTGAACAGATTGTGGGATAGAAACCATCTGCAATGTTGACTCTCTTAATACAGAATACAGCATTCCTTCAGTGAATACATCAGACATTGGAAGTAGGTTAGAAATTAGACGTCAAGTTCATCTCATATAGAGTTTACACCAATTTAAATGCACATTATTGTAAGGTTTTTGTGTGCTTTTGTCTTTTTTGTGTATGTGTGCACGTGTGTGTTGCTCATTTGAGTTTCTGCTCGATTGGCCAGCCTAATGTGGCCAGGCTCTGTCGGCCCCCGTAATTGTGCTCATTTTATTTTGGCAGCTTGTAAGGAGCCCGTCCATCACTACAAAGTATAATATACAACACTTATTCTGAACTCTGTGTGCGTGCGTGGCGTTTATGTTTGTGAGGGCCAAATTTGGAAAAAAAAGTCATAAATATAGTGGAATATCAAAAACCAAATCGTCGGGAACATATAAATATGTCCTCATTATCGGCCAAATGTATCATCATGTCAACAGGTTTGGATGAGGGTTAGGTTTAGGCCAGTGCATACTGTAGTAAATATCTTAACCACCGCATCTATAATAGCCATAAATACTCCTGCTTCAATAAAGATCAACAAACATGTGCATGGAGATACAAGCAGGTGGAAGATTTATCTACCATTCCAATTTTATAAATAGCATTTGAAATACAGTGCCATCCTCGGTACAAAATCGTATTTGCTACAAAAGGAACATGGCTGCCCTGACTTGGAGCGGAGAGATTGGATAATTAAGTTTTAAGACGAGCCATGAATATTGTGTGTGTGAGCATGTGCATCTGTGCATACAAGTGTGTGCGTCTCTGACGTCTCATCTCTCCTGGCCATATGGGGCACAGGAGAGAAACCCTGCACACAGATGGCAGATCACACAGCATTTTCTCTTCCATCTATCTCACGATCGTCTTTCACTCACAAACAGACTCCTAACAGTCAACACACACAATACTGATCATTTTAATCACAAAATAAAAGTTTTGCAATTTCATGTTAAACAAAAAATGTAAATGAAGCATTCAAAATCATTTTCAGGTCACTAATAAAATTAGAACAAAAGGTAAAGAGTTCACTTGCAAAAACAGATTAGTAATAACTAAATAACTAATAATTTTTAAAAATGTTTAAAAATTATGTTTTTATTGTGCATTCCAAGTAATATCAAACTTGCATTTGGGTTGTTTTGATTACGTAATAATAACTCAAAAAGGGTAACACAATAAAACATGATAACATAATAAAGAATATGTAAAAAAATAGAGTTATCTGTTTTTGCAAATGAACTCTTCAGGTCTTTTCTTGCACAAATACCAAGAGGGACTGAAATTCGGGTGCATTTTCAAGAAAACTTCTCACTCAAGCAGATATTATCATTTGTAATAAAAGATTTCAAATAAATGAGCAAAAAATGCTAAATAGGGGCATATTTATGAGGTTTAAAGTTTGCACGTATAAATTTCGACCTACAATGTCAGGAAAAATGGGCCAAAGTCAAAAATGCCATTAGATACTGGCTTCAGTACGCCAAATACACAGTTTAGTCTTTTGTCTCCAAATAATGCTGTTTACCTACTTTTCTACCTACAGAATGTCATTATTTTTCCTTTGTCGTTCATTACAAAGGCTTATGCAAATACATACATAATAAATTCAGAATCTACGCACCAGCTTTGATGGTTATAAAGATCCACTGAATGTACTAGATCTTAAAATTCATCAGTCCTGGCTGGTCAGATGGCAGTCAGATGAAATTAACATGCAGATTCTGTAACCAGTTAAGATGCAAGTATTCAGCCAACAAATCCCAACACACACACATTTGCTTCCAAATGTCACCATATTAATTTCATAGTGCCTCATCATTTAGATGAAGTAAAAAGAGAGCGGGGAGGGGGGGGACAAAACAAGCTGTGCACAGCCGGGAGGGAGAAAAATATCACATTTTCCAGGTGATGAATTTTTCCAATTTCTCGCAGACAAGTACATAAACTCGTTCAATTAGGAGCAGAATCTGGAAATGAGGGACCGTGGACGGTCGGAGAGCCAGAGCCCTGATGGCTAATTTTATTGAGTGGAAAATTGAATCAAATTGTTTCATTGAAACAATCAGCCTGCGCTCCTCATATTCCACTCAACACACACACACACACACATAAATAAATAAATCCCCATTTAAACCGCTCACACTTTTGCCAGGCGTTACTTATATGGATCATTTGAGAGCTCAAGAGAAACTTGCTCGGCCTGTCGCCTGCCTTCAACCAAACAAGACACAGTCGTTAGATTAAATTAAAACCAACAGATTTCTGACAGTCCAGCAGCTATAACTGCAGTCATCTCCGTGCATGCGGAGACGATTCTGTCTGTCATCTCGACGGGACGTTAAAGCAGGTCTTTGGTGCCCTTTAACTGTAAACTGTCCATCTGTTGTACAGCGCTAAGACTGCCAGAGACCTCGTCTCTGAGGGTCACTCATTGAACGGAGCAGACATCTGAAATCAGCTCATTGCTGATACGAACTCTTCGACTAAGAGTTCCTCGCTTTTCACATGAATGGATTTTACCCAATGAGATCACCTCAAATAATGAACATTTCTACTTTATTAGCATCGTACTCTCCACGAGACCTCATTGAAATAATCCATTCATGTGGTCATTATATATCCAATATAACGGCAGCAGGGAGTTAACATATAGCCTCCAAGCTCATGACCCTTTAACCAAAGAAATATGCTGTGATATTAAATATTAACCATGTGAATACATTTATTTAGAGCACAAACCTCCGTTTGAAAAAATGAAGGAGAAAATTATATAAAGCCTTTAATCACGGCTTCCTCAAATGTCTAGTCTAGTGAAATATTGCTGCTCTCCGACAAAGTATTTCAGTTTCCTGTAACACATTATGTCATAGTCATTAACACAATCATTGCGGATGTTATTTATTGACAAGATATTCTCATTTATCATCATTTCCATTGACGGCTCTAAATCAAAGCTAACCTTAGATGTAATTTTGAATAGTCAAATTTTGTTTTATTTAAAATAAAAGCTAACCTCGGGTCATCACTGTAGAACAAACCTCTGGAAAATGTTTGTTTTGCACTATAGACCACTTCGGAAGATGCAAACGAAGATGATCCAACTACCGATTTAAGTTTTTTTAACACTAAACAAACGTTTGAACGAAATACAACCACTGGAACATTTATGACAGAAACAAAATGTTACACCAATATAGCTCCAGATTTATCATTTACAAAATGAGCAATTATTAACACATCGTCATTCAAATAGTCTGTTTGATTCTATATGACTGTAATATGAAATGACCTCCCTTTTCGGACACAAAAATGTTGATATATTCTATGCAATAGTTTCATACGGACACACTTAAAAGTCAACATTTAACATTTAAACCTCAATTACGATGATCAAACAACAATAGTCAAGAAAAAACAAAACAATAGGTCCTAAAACTAACTGCGCAATTTATTCACGCTGCAATGCATGCTGGGAGCCTGCAAATCCTCAAATCAGACAACGTTCGATATGAAATTATTGGGGCAGCATTTGGGAGAACACCATTTGTCTAAAATACAAGTTTATGCTGATATGAATTCACATTTCTCCGTATATCTGTCTCGGTCAAATCAATACAAAACAATGAAAAGAGCTGTGCGTGTCTATTCACATGATGAAGTCAGACCACTAAACCTGTAAATCCAGGACTAATTAGTGACAAATCCATAACCTAAATTGCCATACCTCTCTAAGCTCGTAAACCAACAAACGCAATGAACATAAACTGCTGTACAAGACTGCGCTTATAATCAAGTGAACCTAAGTCTGTCAGTTACACTGTTAGCTGCCTCACAAAACCAGCAAGTTGATGAGCTATTGAAAGAAAGGTCACAATTTGTGGCCACTGCTGGAGACGTCAAGGGTTTAGATTTAAATTGGCACCGTAGTGGCGACTATGAAGATGTCAAGCAATTAGTCGTCTTTAAAAAGCTTCGAGATTACACACGAGGAGAGTTACACACAAGGTTTAGGTAGGTGACAAAGCTGTTTTTTTATTTGAGAGGTAAAAAGAAAAGGGGATTGGTCCCAGGCGGGCAATGCTCAGAAATGTGCACCAGTAATAACATATTACCTTTTTAGATATGCAACATTAGAAAAAGGTCAACGTTAACGCAGGATCTAGAACTATTGAAAGTATTTTCAGCTTTGCATTGCTGCCCAGGGAGGAACGCGGCACAGTGGAAGGCTATGAAAGACGGTCAGTCAGGGACCAGCCAGCCATGTAGGGCAACACGAAAAAGATGCAGATGAGATGAATGCGTGGAGTTTGATGGCGGCCGTGGACAATAATGCTTAAAGAGTGCGCATATTGATAGAATGGGTTGACCTGGGTCGAGTTTGGATACATTTACTACATCTAAACTGTATAAAATGTGACCTATTTAGGGCAGCTTTTGAACTTTTTTGAGCTTTTTTTATTTTAAGTTAATCAAACTGGCTTTACAAGTAATATGAACTTAAATTATATTAAACTGTTATATTAACTAAAAATCTAGTTTTATTTCGTATAAATGTGTCTTATGGAAAAACTAACAATGAAGATAAATCTCTCTCATGCTATTTTATATATACAGTATATATATACAGTATATATATAACAATATATTATAAACAGTTTGTTTTCTACATTTTTAAATTGGTGTCATACCATAGGACACTACCCCTAACTTGTCAACTAACCCACTTCATTTTATAAGAGATTTTGATTCAGTTTAATGTCATTTAAGTTCACATGACTTGCAAAGATAATTTGTTTTTACTTCAAAATGTAAGCTAACTTTTGAAACTACATCAAAAAATTCTAGCATAAAATGCTGTGTGCATCTTGAAAACTTGATTCATGAAAAACAAATCATCTTAAATATTCTTCGGCTATAATTAATAATAAATTCACAGTAAGAACAATGTACAGTAGAGGTTTCACGAGGTGGCTATGTACACCGTTTCATTCGTATGTTCGATTTATGGATTGGGCTTCATTATTACTTTAATATTAAGTACAAATTACAACGAAAATGTCAACTCGTGAAATAGTTAGTTCCTAGCAAAATCATCTGGAGAGAACCTGAAGAAAAACTATAAAAAGATTTGGTAACACTTTACAATAAGGTGCTATTATTTAGATTTTTTTTTAGATTTAGATTTAGATTCAATTTATTGTCATTGCACATGTACAAGTACAAGGCAACGAAATGTGACCTCTGCATTTAACCCATCCAGAGAGTAGTGAACATTATTTAATAATTTAACATTATTAAATGCATTAGCTAACTTTAAATAACAATGAACAGTATAACTATACTGTTTCAGTATACATGTTTCAGCATTTATTAATCCTTGTTAATGTTAATTCATGTCAATACAGTTATTCATGTTAATTCATGATGCATTAACTAATGTTAACAGTGACAACGTTTGATTTTAAACATGTATTAGTAAATGCTGAAATTAACATTAATTAATATTAATAAATGCTGTATTAGTATTGTTCATTGTTAGTTCATTTTAGCTAATGCATTAACTAATTGTTAATAAATAACACCTTATTGTAAAGTGTTACCAAAGATTTTAACGTCACATTTTGTAAGATTCTGCATTTAGAATATCAAGAAGATCAACTGAAACAGGGTTATCCATATAAATATTTAACCGTACTATCAAAACACATGCATCTTTATATCTCTGAAGGCCCACACATTTGACACCGCCATGCTAACATCAGTTAGCTCTAAATAACACTATGATATATAGGCAGTGCTAGTTTGAAGACCAGGATAATATGTAATACCCATTTAAACAGAGAGGGAAGTTTATGAGACGTAATGAGAATGATGGAGCGGTGGAGCTGTCGTTGCCGACGAGCGTCTCATCATGTTTTATTGACAACACGCGTTCTCAGTTAGCCAGCAGGGAGGCAGTAACCCAGAGGCTACAGATTGAACAGACGCAGGAAACTAATGTGCTAATGTCTTCGCTTAATGACTCAGTGAGAGCTTAGCAAACTGTCCACTATAATAAGCAAGAACATCCTGTTCAAACAAGTAACATAGCTGTAAGTGATCCCTTTATCAGTAGTTTTATGTGTTTATTGCCAATTATAGACATAATAACTTCAGTTTTTCCTTCGGTCTATTGTCCATTTGTTTGTTTAACTAACGTTAACATGTTTTCGCTTGACTTAACGCTTGATGAATTGATGAGGACACAAAGAATACTGTCTTGCTGTATTAAGCACATTTTACTCTAAATGTACGAATGAAAGAAAATCGGTTTGCGTAAATGTGTTAGAAACACATTTACACAGATTTAGTTGCTTATCTTGTCCCCAGAAGTTAGCAACATCTTACAAACTCATGAGAATGCAATTCATTATGAAATCATTAACGCATTAAAACGTATACAAATATATACAGATTTTTATTTGTGACCATGTTGAGGGCTATCAGTGGGGAAAGATGCTTTTTGGGGCCTCAGAATGGAGAAGTTCCAAAATCTACCACCAGGGGCTAACAGGACCATGCCATGCAGGAAAACATTTACACATTTGGTAGATCATTTTTTACAAAGCGACTTAAGTGTAAAGTTATCATCGGCTTTTGAGTTTTTTAGGAAACCTTCATGTTCCCAGTGCAATGCCTACATCTATGAATTGTGCAACAGAAACACTTGACCATTGTACAAAATCTCCAATTGGGGACATTCTCAAAAACGTAAAAATAAAAGTGTTTTTCTAGTTCTATAAAATGCTAAAAGGCGAAAAGACTGTCTGTAATAATCATACCAAGAATTGCATAAAAAGTATGTCTTCATTTAGATAGCTAAGCAAACGTGTATGTGTTCGAATCGGAAAATCTTCAGGAGTGTGAGAAAGTGTGCGTGTGTGTGAGGAAACCAGCTTTCCTAACCTAAAGGAAACAGAACTATGATAGACAGGAAGTTCGTCCAGCAGGACACCAGCTGACTGACATCATAGTACACACACGCAACCAAATCCTCAAAGGCCATTCAACTTCATAATTTAGTCAAAGCTGCACGCATTCATTTTCTCAAGATGGCAGAGTGAGAGCTCAAGATTTTCCACCCCTCCCTCAGGCTTGAGCGGTTTCCTGCAAGGCGTTCCACCCCCCGTGGTGCGACCTGCAGACGGATCGCTCTTGTGACTACAGCAGACGTTCCGGGATTGGGCCGCAGGAATTCCCTGACAGAGACGTACTGGCCTCTGGAGCCCGGCGGCTTCTTTGGACTTTCTTCCCATCGCCTCCCGTGTCTACAAAATGGGCCGTCAAAGAGGTCAGCGCTCAGGGTCGTCCGTCAAGTCATCGGGTCGTTTCCCGTCAAATTCCATCTTGATGTGTGCGTCCCCAGGCGTGTGGATCCGCGCTCGCCTTCGTACGGGTCTGGAACCCCGCCACTTTTCCTCTGCTCACCTGGGGTTCCTCTGCCATTCCCAGATCGTAAAACTCGCACGGATGTTGTTCTTGGTCCCAGCCCTCCACCGCTGCGTGTGAACTGGCAGTTCAGAAACCGGACCCCATGCATCCTCTGTGGGTGCGTCTGTTTGGAGGCCAAAGAGGCCAAACTGATCCAAGGGTTTCACCAGCAATAACGCAATTCTTTTACCCATGTTTTTCTTGTTCCTCTTCACTTTCTTCCACACTGGAGCACTACAAACCTCCGACCATCTCTACAGCATGAGATCTTTGTGTCACTGTTTATGCCCTGGGCGGGCCGTCATTTCAACAAGACACTCGCTGCCATATTGTTGTAAACTCGCTGACTGTAATAAAGTACCAGCACACGCTGTATGAGACTACGCAAGCAATATGTAAAGCTCTTCAGCAAACAGCCCTAATTTCAGTCTTAATTACCTTTGACTGGCTCCAAGTACACTTAGGAGAGGCTCCCTCCTGCCCAGAGTTCTCATTCCCCTTATTCAATAATAAACAAACATATGCACTCAAACACAACCACATTCTCCAGTCACACACACACACACACTCATTTAAGACACTCTACCACAAGAACACGAGTAGATTTAAGACACTCTTCCCACAGTTTCCTGTTTACTACTGTTTACCACTCATTAGCTTTGGCGCTGGATGTTTGGATGCTCTCAGAGGAAACACCGGCTCTCCGTCGGACTGGCGGTCTGTCATTCATTTGATCCCTCTTTCTTTCTCTCTTCACTGTCTGGCCCACACGAGTCTGTCACAAATGGATACGCAGACAGGAAGGGCTACGTATGCGGCTGCCAGAAATGCACTGGAATAGGAGAGGGAGAAAGTGGGGAAGAGAGAAAAGTGCTGATGGTAAAAGAAATTAAAGTTTTTTCTCCATTGTACCGCAAGATGGTCTACAACTGGTATGACTGCAAACAATCTTTTTGTCTAAAAGTGGATCGATTTATCTTGTCCTGAAGGGCTGTTGGAGATCATTTTTATTTCTTTGGCATTCGAACGCAACGTACGTATACAAAAGTAGTTGGCCATATTAAGCATGAGTCATTGCAATAAAAATATCAAGCTTACTTTCATTTATATTCGTGACCCTGGACCACAAAACCAGTCATAAGTAGCACGGGTACATTTGTAGCAATAGCCAACAATACATTGTATGGGTCAAAATGATCGATTTTTCTTTCATGCCAAAAATCATTAGGATATTAAGTAAAGATCATGTTCCATGAAGATATTTTGTAAATTTCCTACCTTAAATATATCAAAACTTTATTTTTGTGAGTGAATGCAGCAATATCACGAACCAAAATGGCCGGGAAACACACTTACAAACTTTGCTCACTGCTGCCCAGGAATTACCCCCTCAAGTTTGGTATCTACGTAAAGCTTAGAATTCCTGCTTTCGGGTTCATCTACTCTCGGTAAGCCAATAGAGAGCATTAAAGAAAACCTGTTTCTTCTTAGCAACGGCCTGTTACAGCGCCTCGATGGACAACTTTAAAGGCGATTTTCGCAATATTTTGAATTTTTTGCAATAGTAGCGGAGTAATAGTAGTAAATAGTAGCGGACCTCATACAGGTAAATACATTAAAATGACTTTGGGACTTGTTGGTTAAAAGTACTGAAAAATCTCAAATGTAAGTCTCAAAATTGTTTGTTCTCAAATGTGACCAGATGCTACTTGGTTCGATATTTGATGTCTAATATAATAAATGGGGGTCGCTAGACATTATACATACTGGATGGACAGTTCTATAGCTGCCTTCAGACCATGGACCAAACCTACGCTACAAACATTTGGTGAACAACACTTTAACCACTAAACTTTTTACAAGCAAAAGGTCATTTTGAAAAATCTCACAATGCCCACATACAGGGAGTGCACTACACACACTATTTATACTACAAAATGGTGTAAAATAGGGTAAATTGGGACACGCCTTATAATTGTATTATCTTTTATTCTCCCCTCACTCCTGCATCATATTCTCTCGCTCTCATTCTCTCTCTCAGTTGACAGTAATGATGAGCTATGTTCAGGTTGGGGATGAGAGACACATCAATCTGTCTCTACTGACAGACTTAACATTTGATTTGTTTTCATTGGGCCAGAGTTCCACGCCAAATCTGTTGTCTCAGAGAGAGAGAGAGAGAGAGAGAGAGAGAGAGAGAGAGAGAGAGA